>NW_028270143.1:85856297-86019422 GCF_037043375.1 Chiloscyllium plagiosum
CAGTATAAAATAAAAGGTACTACTGTAAAGGATTTGCAGGAGCACAAAGACTTGGCTGTATATGTGAAAATAGAAAGTGCTGGAGAAACTCAGCAGGCCGCATCTGTGGAGAGAGAAATGAAGTTAATTTAACTGAGTCTGATATGCCTTCTCTTTTGAAAAGGCAGGAGATTGGCAATAAATTAAAATGCTGAGAAAGATAGTTTGGACACAGAGTTAAGTAGTCTTCTTCTGCACTGTAACAATTGTGATTCTAGGATACTTGGAATAGATGACTTGTATTATGAGGAATGGTTGGACAGGTTAAGCTTGTAGCTGCTGGAGTTTAGAAGAGGAAGAGGTAACTTGATGAAGTACATGAGTTCCCCAGGGATCTTATGAATGTGGAATGTGATATTTCATTTGTGAGAGAATCTAGATTTAGGACTTACATTTTAAAAATAATAGCTTGCCCATTTGAAGCAGAGATTAGGAGAATGGTTTTTCTCACAGAAGGTCCTGAAGTTTTGGAATCAAAGGGTGATGGAAGCAGAGACCTTAAAGTTGGAGGCAGTTAGATTCCTGAAAAGTAAGTGGGAGAAAGGTTATTGACATAATGAGATCAGATATGATCTTATTGAGTGATGGGGCAGGCATGAGCTATTTAGTGCTGCATGGACTACTGCTGCTCTTGAGTTGAATGTTCTTATGCTCATATATATCTTTGTACTATATGGAGATTTGTGTGACATATTCTGAGTAGACTGACTAGATTAAGAAGTTATTTAGATGTTTACTAACATAATTTGTTCACGCGTATCTGTACTTTTTCTTTCACATAGGATGGGTAAGAAACAAAAGAAGGAAGTTGAGGCATCTCCAAAAGATGCGGTAAGTTACTTTTTAAAATATTAATGTCCACAAAACTCAGTGAAATATTTCATATCTTGACTAGTCTTTGCAAAAATATTTGATTTAGCAAAGTATGATTAGGCATAAATCCACATTTTATTTGAACTTTTGTTTCACAAAAGTTAAATTCTGGATTAAATTTTGCTGTATCAAAAATTCACTCTGCATTTGTTTGGTTATGAACAGTGTAAGTAGCAAGGGACTTGATAAAGACTTGCCAAACTCTACTATTCATCCCTCTGGCTGGAAAGGGTCCTTTTCTATTAATGCTTAAATTTGTTTTTATTGCCTAAAAAGTTTTAATCTGCTATTAGTTCCATCTATGTTAAATTCTTTTTCAAAAACCTCATATGGAGCTTTATTAAGTTCCAATAGCAACATACCTTCAAATTGTTTTTGGACTACATAGTTGATTTATTAAAGTTTTCAGTCCCTTTTTTTACCTTGGCTGTGCCTAAGGGACTGACTTGTATGTGGGGTGTTGAGGCGGTGGAGCCCCTAGAGAGAATATTGTCCACTAGATAACCTGAGTCAAATAAATTACATAGGGAATTCCATAGTTTTTAGATCTCGGCTGATTTTTTTTTAGGCCTATCGATTCAGCAGATAACATCCTGACACATTGTCTTTGGTAATTTTCCTCACCAGCCTTTCAGCTGCATTTGTCTAATTCATAAGACAATCCACAAACATAGTTTTAAATTATAGGAAAACATAAGGAACAACAGCAACGAGCACTGTGTGTTCTCTTTTCTGAACTCCGAAAATACTTTGATTCTGTCAGCTGTAAAAACTAATTGAATATCTTCAACTTTGACTGCCCTCACAAATTGTTTGCCATCCTTTGCCTATTCCAAGATAACATGCAAGCCATGGTGCTCACCAGTGAAACTACCACAGACCTCATTTTGATGAAAACTGTCTTCAAATAGCCCCAGCCTCCTTCTCCATTCTTGCTCCTTGCAATATTGTACAATACCTCCAGAAAATTACCCACAGGCCTTAGGATAATATAGAGAATTGATAGAAAAATGCTCTACACCATCAATTCAAAATGACTCCAAATTCATTAGTTGAACTTCAGTATGTGCCCACTTACTCAAAATCTGAGCTCTAAGTTAGTCAATTCCTTCTGCAAGGCTTATCAGAAAATGCGCTTTTCTCTAAATAACTAGTCAACAAGATCCTCACCTGAAACTCCAACAACACAACACCTCCCCATTTGATTAAAATCAATATTGAGATCCTAGAAAATGTGTACCATTCACCATATTTTAGGAGCCTCCTCTTGATAAAGGCACGCGTATATGACAATTTATTGTTACTTTCAAATGCCAGCTGAGCCTTTTGCTGACTGGGCAAATAAATATTTGATGATCAGGACCTCTAATATGGGACTAAGGTCATGGTTTACAAGACAATAGTAAACTCTGAACTCTTGCATGTGGTGAAAACTTGGACAACCTGCAGGATACATCTCAAAGCATTGAAGAAGTACCATCAGTGATGCTTTCTCAAGATTCTCCAAATTGAGTAGAAAGAAAGGCAGTCTAATAGTAGCATCTTCTTCTAAGGCAACAAAACAAATTGCTAATTACATAAATTCAGCTGTGCTGGCTGGGCTAATTTGTTTGTACATCTGACACTTCAGACTTCTGAAGAAACCTCTCTACTTAAAACTCAATCGTGGCTGGAAGCTCTCTGCATAAATCACCAAATACCACCTGTCCATATATGGCAGATTCTGCAGATCAAGCAATAGATTTAGATATCTCTCAACTAACACTACCTCTAAGCTGTGTTACTGCAAATAGCAATTGAACTTCTAATGCCAAATTGGTTCCAAAAGTCATAACCCACATGGACCTTGGAAGTCCATGCAGACGATTAAAAAAAATTAGTGAGAATACTGCTCAGAATTCAAATTGCAAAGGAAACACATCATCCTCAATCCTTTGGGACTGCCTTATAAGAATTTATGCAAAGTAGTTGACACCTTTAACAAAAATAATGCCAAGAGTCTTCACAAATAGGAATACTAAATGGAAATGCTGTAGAAAGGTTAAACATTTGACTCCAAATCTCACTGCAGTTTTGATGGAGGCTTGACCACTGGATTTGAATGAGGGAGGAGAGGTGGGAGTAGAATGCCCAATGAAATGAAATCAGTGGGTTGAATTTTATTGGTAAAAACAATGACTGCAGATGCTGGAAACCAGATTATCGATTAGTGGTGCTGGAAAAGCACAGCCGTTCAGGCAGCATCCGAGGAGCAGTAAAATCGACGTTTCGGGCAAAAGCCCTTCATCAGGAATACAGGCAGAGAGCCTGAAGGGTGGAGAGATAAATGAGGGGGGTGGGGGTGGGGAGAAAGTTGCATAGAGTACAGTAGGTGAGTGGGGGTGGGGATGAAGGTGATAGGTCAGGGAGGAAGGTAGCAAAGAGTACAGTGGGTGGATGGGGGTGGGATGAAGGTGATAGGTCAGAGAGGAGGGTGGAGTGGATACGTGGAAAAGAAGATAGGCAGGTAGGACAAGTCATGGGGACAGTGCTGAGCTGGAAGTTTGGAACTGTGGTGAGGTGGGGGAAGGGGAAATAAGGAAACTGTTGAAGTCCACATTGCGCTGGGGTTGAACTGTTCCGAGGCGGAAGATGAGGCGTTCTTCCTCCTGGCGTCGGGTGGTGAGGGAGCGGCGGTGAAGGAGGCCCAGGACCTCCATGTCCTCGGCAGAGTGAGAGGGGGAGTTGAAATGCTGGGCCACAGGGGCGGTGTGGTTGATTGGTGCAGGTGTCCCGGAGATGTTCTCTGAAGCGCTCTGCTAGGAGGCGTCCAGTTTCCCCAATGTAGAGGAGACCGCATCGGGAACAACGGATACAATAAATGATATTGGTGGATGTGCAGGTAAAACTTTGGATGTGGAAGGCTCCTTTAGGGCCTTGGATGGAGGTGAGGGGAGGGGGTTTGGGCGCAGGTTTTGCAATTCCTGTGGTAGCAGGGGAAGGTGCCAGGATGGGAGAGTGGGTTGTAGGGGGGTGTGGACCTGACCAGGTAGTCACGGAGTGAATGGTCTTTGCGGAAGGCAGAAAGGGTGTGGAGGGAAATATATCCCTGGTGGTGGGGTCCGTTTGGAGATGGTGGAAATGTCGGCAGATGATTTTGGTTTATGCAAAGGTTGGTAGGGTGGAAGGTGAGCACAAGGGGGGTTCCGTCCTTGTTACAGTTGGAGGGGTGGGGTCTGAGGGTGGAGGTGCGGGATGTGGACGAGATGCGTTGGAGGGCATCTTTAACCACATGGGGAGGGAAATTGCGGTCTCTAAAGAAGGAGGCCATCTGGTGTGTTCTGTGGTGGAACTGGTCCTCCTGGGAGAAAATACGGTGGAGGCAGAGGAATTGGGAATACGGGATGGCATTTTTGCAGGAGATAGGTGTAATCCAGGTAGCTGTGGGAGTCGGTGGGTTTGTAAAAAATGTTGGTGTCAAGTCGGTCATCATTAATGGAGATGGAGAGGTTCATGAAGGGGAGGTGGTGTCAGAGATGGTCCAGGTAAATTTAAGGTCAGGGTGGAATGTGTTGGTGAAGTTGATGAATTGCTCAACCTCCTCGCGGGAGCACGAGGTGGCACCAATGCAGTCATCAATGTAGCGGAGGAAGAGGTGAGGAGTGGTGCCGGTGTAATTACGGAAGATCAACTGTTCTACGTAGCCAACAAAGAGACAGGCATAGCTGGGGCCCATACGGGTGCCCATGGCTACCCCTTTGGTCTGGAGGAAATGGGAAGATTCGAAGGAGAAATTGTTAAGAGTGAGGACCAGTTCGGCCAAACGAATGAGAGTGTCGGTGGAAGGGTACTGTTGGGAACGTCTGGAGAGGAAAAAACGGAAGGCTTGGAGGCCCTGGTCATGGCAGATGGAGGTGTAGAGGGATTGGATATCCATAGTGAAGATGAGGCATTGGGGGCCGGGGAAACGGAAGTCTTGGAGGAGGTGGAGAGCGTGGGTGGTGTCTCAATAGACAATAGGTGCAGGAGTAGGCCATTCAGCCCTTCGAGCCTGCACCGCCATTCAATATAATCATGGCTGATCATTCCTAATCAGTATCCTGTTCCTGCCTTATCTCCATAACCCTTGATTCCACTATCTTTGAGAGCTCTATCCAACTCCTCCTTAAATGAATCCAGAGAGTGGGCCTCCACTGCCCTCTGGGGCAGAGCATTCCACACAGCCACCACTCTCTGGGTGAAGAAGTTTCTCCTGAGCTCTGTCCTAAATGGTCTACCCCGTATTTCGAACGTATGTGGGGAGTTCCTGGACTAGGGGGAATAGGACAGTGTCGCGGTAGGTAGAGATGAGTTCAGTGGGGCAGGAGCATGCTGAGACAATGGGTCGGCCAGGGTGGTCAGGCTTGTGGATCTTGGGAAGGATGTAGAACCGGGCAGTGCGGGGTTCCCGGACTATGAGGTTGGAAGCTGTGGGTGGGAGATCCCCTGAGGTGATACATGAGGTTCTGTATGGTCTGGGAGATGATGGTTTGGTGATGGGAGTACCTGGTCAGGTCCACGCCCCCCTATGACCACCCTCCCATCCTGGATCTCCACACTGTCTGTTCCCTTTGCTTCTCCAAACCCTGACCTCCCCCACCCCAACTTGTCAGAAGTGTAAGAACATTTGTTTTCCAACTCCTTTCAGTTTTGCATTTTCTTATCAGACGGGTGCATTACAGGCTGGCCAGCACTTATCGCCTAACCCTGGTTGCCCTTGAAAAAGTGGTGGTGAACTGCCTGCTTGGACTTCTGCAATTCATCGGCTGCATATAGACCACAATGCTGCAATGTAGAGATGCTGGTGTACTGGGGTGGACAAAGTCCAAAGTCACACAACACCAGGTTATAGTCCAACAGGTTTATTGAAAATTACAAACTTTAGGAGCACTGCTCTTTTGTCAGGTGAGGTCAATTCTCACTTCATGTCACTTCTCACAATGCTGCGAGGGCAAGAATTCTGAATCTTGATGAAGATTGCACTGGACTTGAAGTGTTAATGCTGTTTCTCTCTCAACATATCCTGCCAGATTTGCCAAGTCTCTCCAGCATTTCATGCTTCAGATATCCAGCATCCGCAGTATTTTCCTTTTATTTGAATCTTTGTTTGTTTTCTCATTGACCTTCCTTGTACGGTAAGGTCATGGTTGAGCTGTTTGTTAACGATTCCACTTTCAGTTCCATTCAGAGCTGTTCTGAACATTGAGAGGAATAGGTCTTCTAAACAGGTTTTTCATCTAGTTTGATAGGTAATGCATGCAAAATGGACATTACACCAATGATGTTTATTAATTTCTTTCAGTGATCAACTATTTAAATATACTCACAAACTCTACTGTCTTCAACAGTTTAATTCACTTATTATTGAGAGCAAAAATGTACAGACTGTAGTTCTTATGCTGGATTCACCAGAGGATGAAATTTTGCTTAAAGCATGTGAAGCCATATACAAGTTTGCCGAAAAAGGTTAGTTTAATTTAAATTATATTTATTATATCACATGATGTTAATATTGCATGATCTGGTCACATAATGATATCATTTAGAATACTTTATCGTTGCATCGTTGTTGCATTGCTTTTATAGAATTAAACATCAATTAATACGTTTTAATTTTGATATTTCTTCAAAAGGTAATATTTGCATGTATATCTGAAATAGTGGCATTGTTGTAGTTGTAGTACTGTGTAATTTTGTGTAAGATTCCTTATGAGGTTTGTCATCAGCTGCTTTACCCTGTACGACTTCAATTTCTTGAAGGTTGTTAGAACTGCACTCACTGCAAGGACTGTGGATGCTGGAGTTCAGAATCAAAAAGTGTGGTGCTGGAAACGCACAGCCGCCGCGACGTTGACCATCTCAACCTATCCACCCCTCCCACCCAATTCAACCTCTCTCTTTCACAAAGCGCAGCCCTCCATTCCCTCCACTCCAACCACAACCTCATCATTAAATCAGCGGACATGGAGTGGGGTGGGGTGCAGTGGTAGTTTGGTGCACCGACCTCTACACCACTGAAGGCAGGCGCCAACTCAAGAACATCTCCTCCTACTGCCCCCATGATAACCACCTCACCTCTCCTCACCAAACCATCATCTCCCGGACCATCCACAACCTCATATCTTAGGGGCTCTCCTATCCACAGCCTCCAGCCTCAGTCCCACAGTCCCGTACCATCTAGTTCTATCTCTTACCCAAAATTCACAAACCTGACTGCCCTGGTCGACCTATTGTTTCTGCTTGTTCTTGCCCCACCAACCTTATCTTCTCGTTTCTTGACATTGTCCTGTCTCCCTTGGTCCAGGAGCTCCCCACATACATTCGGGACACCACCCACGCCCTCCACCTCCTCCATGACATTCGTTACCCCGGCCCCCAATGCCTCACCTTAACTGTGGACATCCAGTCCAAGATACATCCACCCGCCATGACGAAGACCTCCAAACTCTCCGTTTCTTCTTTTGCCGCTGACCCAACCAGTAGCCCTCCACTGACGCATACATTTGGCGGAACTTGTCCTCACCCTCAACAATTTTTCCTTTAAAACTTCCCACTTCCTTCAGACCAAAGGAGTAGCAATGGGCATCCAGATGGGCCTCAGTTATGCCTGCCTCTTCGGATACGTGGAACAGTATACATGGGACAGTCTATCTTCCGCACCTACTCTGGCAACTTTTCCTCTGCTACGTGGATGACTGTATTGCCATCACCTTGTGCTCCCATGAAGAAGTTGAACAGTTCTTCAACTTCATGAACACCTTCTACCCTGACCTCCAGTTCAGTTGAATCATTTTGGACACCTCCCTCCCCTTCCTGGACCTCTCCGTCTCCAGCAACTGATTCAACATGGACATCTACTTCAAACCCACCAACCCCCGCAGCTACCTGGACTACACCTCCTCCCAGCCTTCCTAATGTAAAAGTGCTATCCCTTACTCCCAATTCCTCTGCCTCCACAGTATCTGCTCCCAGCAGTAGTAATTCCACTCCAGTTCATCCCAGATGGCTTCCTACTTTAAGGATTGTGATTTCCCCTCCCAGGTGATTAACAATGCTCTCCAGCGCATCTCCTCCACTTCCTGCACCTCCACCCTTGAGCCCCACACCTCCAACTGCAACAAGGATAGAACCCCCCCCCGACCTCCCCTTCTACGTCTGGATACAGCGCATTATCCTCCGCCATTTCAGCCTCCGACAATAAGACCCACCACCAGTGATATATTTCTCCCCCCAGCCCTACCGGCATTCTGCAGAGACCATTCCCTCAGTGACTCCCTCATTAGGTCCACTCCCCCCACCAACCCAATCTTCCACTCCCAGCACCTTCCCTTGCCACCATAAGCAGTGTAAAACCTGTGCCCACACCTCCCCCACCACCCCTACCTCCATTTAAGGCTCCAAAGGATCTTTCCACATTCAGCAGAGATTTTCCTGCACCTCCAGACACCTCATCTACTGTAAAAACAATGACTGTAGATGCTGGAAACCAGATTCTGGATTAGTGGTTCTGGAAAAGCACAGCAGTTCAGGCAGCATCTGAGGAGCAGTAAAATCAACGTTTTGGGCAAAAGCCCTTCATCGGGAAGGGCTTTTGCCCGAAACGTCGATTTTACTGCTCCTCGGATGCTGCCTGAACTGCTATGCTTTTCCAGCACTACTAATCCAGAACCTCATCTACTTTGTCTGTTGCTCTCATTGTGATCTCCTGTACATTGGTGAGACAGGACACCAACTCGCAGAATGTTTCAGGGACATACACCAAACAGCCACTCTGCCTTGTAGCTGACCATTTCAACTCCCCATCCCACTCCCCCAAGGACATGCAAGCCCTGGGCCTCCTCCACTGCCAAATCGAAGCCACTTGATGTCTGGAGGAAGAACGCCTCATCTTCTACCTTGGGACCCTCCAATCACACAGCATCAACGTCGACTTCACCAGTTTCCTCATCTCCCCTCCCACCACCCTATCCCAGGTCCAGCCCTCCAACTTGGCATTGTCATGTTGAGCTGTCCTACCGTCCATCTTCCTTCCCACCTATTCACTGCACTCTCTGTTCCATCCTATCCCTATCACCTCCACCTGCATCTACCTATTGCCTTCTCAGCCCCCGTCTCCAACCCCCACCTCCACATTCCTGATGAAGGGCTTATGCCCAAAACATCAATTCTGCTGGTCCTCAGATGCTGCTTAACCTGCTATGCTTTTCCAGCACCACATTTTTCGACTCATCCAGGCAAGTGGAGAGTTATTCCATTTCACTCCAGACGTGTGCGCTATAAATGGTGGATCGGATTTGGGAGTCAGGGGATGAATGATTTGCCACAGCATTCCTAGTCTCTGACTTGTAGCCATAGTATTTACATGGCTAGTTGAGTTCATTTTCCAGTCAAAGTTAACACCCAGGATGTTGGTAGGAGAGATCCAGCATTGGTAAAGTCATTGAAAGTCAATCTATAATGGTTATATTGCCTAGCACTTGAGTGGAATGTATGTTGGTTGCTGCTTGTCAGATCAAACCTCTATATTGTCCACCTCTTCTTGCATTTGTATACTACTTCAGTATCTGATAAACAACAAATAGTAAAATAAAACAGAATGGTGGATTATGGAGATCTGAAACAAAAACAGAAGTTGCTGTAATTCATCAGTAGGTCTGGCAGCATCTCTGGGAGAAAGTTAATGGGTCAAACCTGATGACTCTTCACCTGATGTAGAGTCATTGGATTCGAAACATTGAGTCTGTTGAGCATTGTGCAATCATCAGTGAATCTCCCCACTTCAGACTTATAATGGAGGAAAGAACATTGAAGCAGCTGAAGATGTTTGGTCCTAGGATACTAACTTGAGGAACCCTTGCAGAGACACCCTGGGGCTGAGATAACTGATCTCCATCAACTAGAACGATCTTCCTTTATGATAGGTATGATTCCAACCAGCTTCTTGATGCCACACATGGTGAAATGTAGTGTTGATGTCAAAAGCAGTCATGCCCACCTCACCTCTGGAATTCAGCTCTTTTGTTCATATATGAACAAATGCTGTGCTGATATCAGCTGAATGACCCAGGTAGAACTCTATAGACCAGGTTTTTTCTGAGCAAGTGTTGCTTGAAAGCACTGTTGATGATCCCTTCCATCACTTTACTTATGATCAAAAATAGGCTGACTGGGCAGAGTTGGATTTCACCTGTTTGTTTTTTTGTGTAAGTGATAGAGCTGGGAAATTTTCCATATTGGCATCTAGATGCCAGTATTGTAGCTCTACCGGAACAACTCGGATAGAGGCTAGTTGTGGACAACAAGTTCAGTACTATGGCCAGAATTTTGTTGGGAAGGAATCGCAGGAATTCTGAAAGAATATTAGCAGATGATTTAGATATGGCATTAAATACCATTATAGTCATAGAAGATGGTAGAATTACGGCACTTAAAAGGCATCTGGATGGGTACATGAATTGGAAGGGTTTAGAGGGATACGGGCCAAGTGCTAGCAAATGGGACTAGATTAGGTTAGGATATCTGGTAGGCGTGGACGAGTTGGACCGAAGGGTCTGTTTTCATGCTGTATGTCTCTGACTCTGTGGTGGAATATTGAAAGCAGAGAGACAGAGTGGTTCAAAATGGAACATGAAAAGAGAATTCTGAAGGAGTACATGATACTGATGATGAATCTGAATTGTATTGGTCACAAAGGATTTTAGTCCTGTGAATCTCCTTATAGTCAAACTGCAAGCACTGTAGAACAGATTTATAAAAACATTATCCTGATTCATCAAGTATTAAATACTGCTGCAACCTTATAAATGTAAAAGTGCTACTTACTTTTAAGTTTAACAATCAAAACACTTTGAGGTCACTAAATGGTGTTGTCATTTCATGTATAATACCTGGGGCAATGTAAGTGATTCTCCAGTTTAAAATCTCAATGTTGTGTCAATCTTCTGTGTCAAGGCTTCAAATGAAACTTTATATGGAGTATGTTAAAGCACTTAGTTTTGGAAAGTCAGTGGATCTGTAATTTATACAAATTTACATGATTGTAAACCTCTTAAAACTTGGTGCTTCAAATCAGAATGTTAGAACAAAATACAAAGAGTTGGACAGCACACAGGAACAGGCCCTTCAGGCCTCCAGGCCTGTGCCGATCATCATGCTCTAATTAAACTAAAAAACAAACTTTTTTTTCTGCCTTTATTTGGCCATATCCCTCTCTTCCCTCCGTATTCATGCAACCATCCAGATGCCTCGTAAATGTCACCAATATGCCTGCTTCCATCCTCTCTTTCGGCAGTATGTTACAGGCTCCTACCACTCTCTGCATGAAAAAATTCCCTCGCACATCTCCCTTAAATTATTCCCCTCTCACCTTGAACCTGTGCCTCCTTATAATTGAAACTTCAACCCTGCAAAAAAGCCTCCGATTATCACCCTATCTATGCCTCTCATAATTTTGTAGACATCTATCAGGTCTCTTCTCAGCTGCTGTCTTTCCAGCAATCCTCATCGTTTTAACCTTTCCTCATAGCCAATGCTCTCAAGAGCAGGCAGCATCCTGGTGAATCTTCTCTGCACTCCAAAGCTTCTACGTTCTCCTGATATAGTGGCAACCAAAACTGCACACACTACTCCAAATGTGGCCTAACAAGGTTTTATATAGCTGCGACCTGGTTTGTCAACTCATATACTCCATGCCCCAGCTGATTGAAGGCAAGTAGGCCGTATGCCTTCTTAATCACTTTGGCCACCCGTGTTGCCACTTCCAGGGAACTGTGGACCTGCACACCCAGATCCATCTGCATATTAATGTTCCAAAGGGTTCTGCCATTTACATTATATGACATTAAATTTGATCCTCCAAAATGCATCACCTTGTATCAGTCTGGAATAAACTCCACCTGCCATTTCTGTGCCCGAGTCGCCAATCTACCTATACCCTGTTATATCCTTTCACAATCTTTGGCACTATCAGCAACTCCACCAATCTTTGCGTCATCTGTAAACTTCCTAATCAGACCACGCACACTTTCCTCCTGATCATTTATATATACCACAAACAATAGAGGGCCTTTGACTGATCCTTGTGGAACACCACTAGTTGTCAGTCTCCAGTATGAAAACGACCCTTCTATAGCTATCCACTATCTTCTATGACCAAGTCAGTTTTGTAACCCTCAAGGAGAAAGTGAGGACTGTAGATGCTAGAGAGTCAGAGTCAAAAGGTGGTGTTGGAAAAGCACAACCAGTCAGGCAGCATCCGAACTGCTGTGCATTTCCAGCGCCACCCTTTTTGAACTGTGTATCCTTTTAGCCAGCCCATCCTGAATCCTAAGTGATTTTAGTTTTTGTACCAATCTGTGGTGTGGGACTTTGTCAAATACCTTACTAAATTCCATATAAACTACATCCACAACCCTTTTCTCATCAATTTTCGTTGTCACCTCGAGAGTCAGAGTCTTACAGCACAGGGACATGCCCTTTGGCCTAAACTGGTCCATACTGACCAAAATATCGGTCCACGCTAACCCCATTTCCCTGCAATTGGCCCATATCCTTCTAATTCTTTCCTATCATGTATTTGTCCAAATGCCTTTTTAAATGTTGTTAATGTGTCTGCTCAATCACTTCTTCTGGCAGATCCCTAGGTATACCACCTCTTGTGTTTTTTAAAAAAAAAGTTGCCACTCATGTTCCCTTCTATTCTTTCCCCTCTGATTCCAGCCTTGGGTGGGTGCGTGACTTTTCTCTAGGTGCTCCGGTTTCCTCCCACAGTCCAAAGATGTGCAGCTCAGGTGAATTGGCCATGCTAAATTGCCCATAGTGTTAGGTGCATTAGTCAGAGGGAAATGGGTCTGGATGGGTTATTCTTAAGAGGGTCGGTGTGGACTTGTTGGGCTGAAGGGCCTGTTTCCACACTGTAGGGAATCTTTTTTAAAAAAAACAAATACCAAACTTCAATCCAGTTTGCATTTAGTATATTGGCAATCTTAAAAGCCAATGATACAATCCAATGCTTTGGGGGTATAAGACCAGGGAAAATTGAACAGTTGAGAGGAGAACTGCCAAGCTACCAGCATGTATATAGACTGCCTGAAAAATAGCTGTCTTAGAAGTACCTTTATCGATCAGTAACCTATGAAGCAGAATCCCCAAGAAAAAGAAAAGAAGACCAAAATACAGAAGTGAATCTAAAGCTGCTTAGTTAAAAGTCACACAACACCAGGTTATAGTCCAACAGGTTTAATTGGAAGCACTAGCTTTCAGAGCGCCGCTCCTTCATCAGGTGACAACCACCCAGTCCAACACCGGCATCTGCAAAACCTAAAGCTGCCTTGTTTTTGAGATAAGTTTTGTTTTGTAAATCGTAATCGGGAGTTTTATTATAAAAGAGAAGGTAAAATATAGGTTAGAGTAAGGAATTGTAAATAGTTGTTAATTATCCTCATGCTTTAAGAAATAAAGTTGTTAATTTTTACTTTAACTAGTTATTGACCTATTGAATTTTCAGATTACTGCATGAGATAAATCTTTTCTGTGTTACTGGTTTTAAATTGAGCAGGAGAGTTTACCCCATGTCGTAACAGAAGGAAGATGGACAGGTCTAGAGGGTGGTGCCGAGTTGGAAGCTTGGGAGTGGGATAAGGTACAGGGAGGTGCAATGAGGAAACTGGTGAAATCCACATCGATCCTGTGTGGTTGCAGAGTCCCAAGGTGGAAGATGAGGCATTCTTCCTCCAGATGTTGGGTGGTTAGGGTTCAGTGATGGAGGAGGCCCAGGACCTGCATGTCCTTGGGGGAGTTAGTGTTTGGCCACGGGAAGGTATGATTGGTTGGTACGGGTGTCCCAGAGATGTTCTCTGAAACGATCCGCAAGTTTGCATCCTGCCTCCCCGATGTAGAGGAGACCACATTGGGTGCAATGAATGCAGTAGATAACAGGTGTGGAAGTACAGGTAAATTTCTGTCGGATATGGAAGGATCCTTTGGGGCCTTGGATGGAGGTGTGGGTGCAGGTTTTGCACTTCTTGCGTTGGCAGGGGAAGGTGCCAGGATGGAGTGTTGTGGGGGTGGAGTGGGGTGGGGAGGTGGTTTGGTGTGTGGGAGCATGGATCTGACAAGGGAGTTGCAGAGGGAAAGGTCTCTCTGAAACACAGATAGCAGTGGGGAGGGAAATATGTCTCTGGTGGGGTCTGTTTGTAGGTGGTGGAAATGGCGGAGGATGATGCGATGTATCTGGAAGCTGGTGAGGACCATGGAGTTCTATCCTTGTTGTGATTGGAGGGCTGGGGTTCAAGGGCAGAGGTGCGGGAAGTGGAGGAGATGCACGGGAGAGCATAGTTGACCACGTGGGAGGGGAAATTGCAGTCTTTGAAGGAGACCAATATATCAGCCAAATACCTCTTAAAAAATGTAATCAGGCTGGTGAGACATGACCTTCCTCCTAAAAACCATGCTGGCTGTCAGTAACTAGTCTATTTTCTACTAAATGTGCATATATCTTGTCCCTCAGTACTGAAGTGGGAGATGGCACGGGCAGAGTGACACTAGGCATACAGACATACAAGATGGCTGCTGAGTCATCAGTTGGCCATTGACACATAAGATGGCCACTAGACAACAATATGGAGAGAAACAGTAGAGCAAATACAGACACTGCCTGGGGCCACCAGAATGCCAGCACAATGCACTCACAACCTCGTTGATTAGTTTAAGGCAGGTGGGGGAAGAGAATACACATGAGTAACGTATACTGCCCACTGAAGTGTGTGGGTCCAGCCAACACTTTTTGATAGAAATGCTAACAGCTTGATACAGACTCAATACGAAGTGCTAATAGCCAGGGCTGCAGTAATTGTCCTTCACCGGAAGAGTGATTAGTACCCATTAATATAGCAATGGACTTCCGTGCAGACATTGGAACTAACAAAAGCTGTGCTGGAACTGACAATGACTGTGTCGAAACTATCAACGATTCTGCAATGAATACTATAAACAAATTATGTCACAAAGACAATAATCTCATCGCTGACCTATTGTATCACAAGATGTATACTAGTGAGAGAGGGTCATGTCTTTTTGTGGCTAGTTGGTGTTCATGTATCCTGATGGCTAGTTTTCTACCTGTTTGTCCAATGTAGTGTTACAGTCCTTGCACGGTATATTGTAAATGACGTTAGTTTTGCTCATTGTTTGTATAGGGACTTTCAAGTTCATTAGCTGCTGTTTTAGTGTATTGGTGGGTTTGTGGGCTACCATGATGCCAAGGGGTCTGAGTAGTCTGGCAGTCATTTCCTGAAGATCATCAAAGACACCAGCTAGCCACAAAAAGACATGACCCTCTCTCACTACTATCCTCGCATACGGATGAGGAAGGACACCACTTCGACTGGGACAATACATCCATCCTAGTACAAACCAAACAAAGACAGGCATGAGAATTCCAACTGGAACTCTCTCAATAAACATATCAAGTTAGACCCCATCTACCACCCCCTGAGAAAAGGAACAGCAAGTGACTTCACCACAGGAAATGACATCACCTACCCAAAGAAACCCAAGTGTATAAATAGAAAGCAGGAATTTTCAGGTCCACTGAAGATGTTATCTAGTAGAGTAATGAAACGTCTGGAAATGAACCTTTCAGCTCAGCAAGCAAACCTACATCCAAAATGAAACAATATCTATATATCCCCATGAAATTCTATGTATGCCAAAATAACGAGGTAACCATAATGGGCAATGACCTCATAAGAGAATATAATGTTCTAATTGATTGCGCAAAAGGGAAATTGATTTGGCCCAGGCAGGACGGTTGAAAGACTGAGATTGGGAAACTTACAAGTCACCTTGAAACTGTTAAAGTGGCTACAGTCACCAGTAGGGACTTGAACCTCGCAAAGGGGGGATTTGGAGCCATCTGTTCCTCCATCCCTGGAGTGTGAGCAGAAATAAAGTTAGATACAGGTCTAGTTAACATAGACCCAATAAGGGTTCTCAGACCAGAGCATAAGCCCCACTGGCAATACCCAATAAACCCGAAGCACAAAAAGCAGTTGTGGAGATAGTGAAAGGACTAGTGAAACAGGGAATCCTGAAAGAAACCACAAGTACAACTAATTCCCCAACATTGCCAGTACTAAAGCCTGAGGGGAGCTACAGGCTCATCATTGATTATACAGGACCAAATGAATTAACACCACCCATGCCCTCCACCTCCTCCATGCGGGACACCACCCACGCCCTCCACCTCCTCCATGATTTTCGCTTCCCCGGTCCCCAACGCCTTATCTTCACCATGGACATCCAGACCCTGTACACCTCCATCCCCCATCACGAAGGACTCAAAGCCCTCCGCTTCTTCCTTTCCCGCCGTACTAACCAGTACCCTTCCACTGACACCCTCTTTCCAATCCTCCCACTTCCTCCAAACGAAAGGAGTAGCCATGGGCACCCGCATGGGCCCCAGCTATGCCTGCCTCTTCGTAGGATATGTGGAACAGTCCATCTTCTGCAGCTACACTGGCACCACTCCCCACCTTTTCCTCCGCTATATCGATGACTGTATCGGCGCTGCCTCGTGCTACCACGAGGAGGTTGAACAGTTCATCCACTTTACCAACACCTTCCACCCTGACCTCAAATTCACCTGGACCGTCTCAGACTCCTCCCTCCCCTTCCTAGACCTTTCCATTTCTATCTTGGGCGACCGAATCAACCGACTCCCACAGCTACCTAGACTACACCTCCTCTCACCCTCCCCCCTGTAAAAACGACATCCCATATTCCCAATTCCTTCGTCTCCGCCGCATCTGCTCCCAGGAGGACCAGTTCCAAAACCGTACAACCCAGATGGCCTTCTTCTTCAAGGACCGCAATTTCCCCCCAGACGTGGTCGACGATGCTCTGCACCACATCTCTTCCACTTCCCGCTCCTCCGCCCTTGAGCCCCGCCCCTCTAACCGCCACTTGGACAGAACCCCACTGGTCCTCACCTACCACCCCACCAACCTCCATATAAAACGTATCATCCGCCGTCATTTCCGCCACCTCCAAACAGACCCCACCACCAGTGATATATTTCCCTCCCCTCCCCTATCAGCGTTCCGAAAAGACCACTCCCTCCATGACTCCCTTGTCAGGTCCACACCCCCCACCAACCCAACCTCCACTCCCAGCACCTTCCCCTGCAACCGCAAGAAATGCAAAACTTGCGCCCACACCTCCCCCCTTACTTCCCTCCAAGGCCCCAAGGGATACTTCCATATCCGCCACAAATTCACCTGCACCTCCACACACATCATCTATTGCATCTGCTGCACCCGATGTGGCCTCCTCTACATTGGGGAGACAGGCCGCCTACTTGCGGAACGTTTCAGAGAACACCTCTGGGACACCCGGATCAACCAACCTAACCACCCCTTGGCTCAACACTTCAACTCCCCCTCCCACTCCACCAAGGACATGCAGGTCTTTGGACTCCTCCATCGCCCGACCATAGCAACGCGACGGTTGGAGGAAGAGCGCCTCATCTTCCACCTAGGAACCCTCCAACCACAAGGGATGAACTCAGATTTCTCCAGTTTCCTCATTTCCCCTCCCCCCACCTTGTCTCAGTCAAATCCCTTGAACTCAGCACTGCCTTCCTAATCTGCAATCTTCTTCCTGACCTCTCCGCCCCCACCCCACTCCGACCTATCACCCTCACCTTGACCTCCTTCCACCTATCGATTTCCAACGCCCCTCCCCAGGTCCCTCCTCCCTACCTTTTATCTTAGCCTGCTGGACACACTTTCCTCATTCCTGAAGAAGGGCTTATGCCCGAAACGTCGATTCTCCTGTTCCTTGGATGCTGCCTGACCTGCTGCGCTTTTCCAGCAACACATTTTCAGCTCTGATCTCCAGCACTACAGTCCTCACTTTCTCCTAAATGAATTAACCCCCCATTGCACCCCATTGTAGCAGACCCCTCCACCATCTTAAATGGCTTGGCCCCTGAACACAAGATTTTTACTGTTTTAGACGTCGCCAACGGTTTCTGGTCTATCCTGTTACGCCCTGAGTCCCAGAACAAATTAGCTTTTGCAGTAAGGAACAGGTAGTACACATGCACTCGCCTGCCACATGGGTTCCACAACAGCCCCACTATTTTTCACAGAGTGATGAGCAACATTCTGAATAGAGTAGATTTACCAGAGGGTAGCACTGCCCTCCAATATGTAGATGATATCCTAATTGCCTCAGAGTCCGAGTCAGGACACCAGGAAGCTTTAGGGCTAGTATTGCAGGAATTGGCAACCGCAGGGTTAAAAGTCAGCCCCACAAAGAGACAGATTGGCAAAACACAAATCTTATAACTGGGACACCTTATATCCCAGGAACTCAAAGAAATGCCCAATGACCTCAAGAAGTCAATTCAAATGATGCGCTGACCTGCCACTGTCAGGGGAGTCAGAAAGGTCATGGGGCTATTCAACTACAGTCAGAGCTTTATACCCGAGTTCGCAAATTGGCTGAACTGATCCAAAGATTAACTAAAGGAGGCAAGCCCGCCTTGGAACCTGTTACCTGGGGGCCAGGACAGGAGGAGGCATACAATCAACTTAAATCTCTACTCCTATCAGCCCCCGAGCTAGGGCTGCCAGATCCCAGCAAGGATTTTCACATCCACTGTCATAATGAGGAAGGATTTTACTCCGCAGTGGTCACCCAAGACCCGGTAGCAGGAGAAGGCCCGTAGGGTACTACTCTACTACAGAATGGCCAGTAGTCGCCAGACTGCCCAGGTGCATAGCAGCCTTGGACTGCGCTGCTTGGGCCGTTAGGGTTAGCAAGCCCATAGTAATGACAGGGAATGTCATCCTCCACACTAAGCACATCCCAGTAGAGATCTAAATACAGGGAAACTGAGGGCTGTCTCCCATATGAGAAGGGCAAAGTGGGAGGCAGTTCTTTTACCCCCAAGTTGGTCCGTGGTAATAGTTAGGGATACAGGAGAAAAACCAGCTGAGGGAATTCTAGATGCAGGGGAACCACACAACTGTGGGGATATAGATGGGGGACGAGTAAAAGATACCTCCTTAGACACAGCTGAGGAGACCCTCTTAGTGGATGGGTCACGAAAATACATAGCAGGGTTGCCTTGAACAGGATGTGCTGTGGTAAGTGATACGTTAGCAACAGTTATGTCCAGAAGGATTGATGCAAGTACATCCGCACAGGTAGCAGAACTGGTAGCACTCACCAAAGCACTGGAACTAGCAAAAGGGAAAACCGTGAATGTATATACCGACAGTCAATATGCCTTCGGTGTAGTCCATTCAGGCACTATTGCGTGCTAGTGAACAGCCAATAGAGGCTTCAGTAATAAAAATAAAAGCCCATCAAAAGGAGTTAGCAAAAGAGAGCCCAAATTGGCTGATATTCAAAGGAAATCAGGCAGCAGACCGAGCAGCTCAGAAAGCCCTAGAGCAAGAAGCCATTAACAAGACTGCAATAGGCACTACAGGAGGACACTGCGCAGGGAGAGAGAGAGAGCAATGGAAACTGCAGGGGGCGTACAAAGGGAAGGATGGTGTCTGGAGGCGAGCAGACAAGGTGGTAGCACCAGCATGCATACAGAACACATTGCTCTGAATTGCACCAAGGGCTCTCCCATACAGGTAGAGAGGCCATAATAGCAAACCTAGGGAGAGGGTGGTGGTGGAAGGGAATGGGAAGAAATGTGGCCAGGTACTGCTGCAGATGCATGGTCTGTGCAACCCAGGGAGACCCATAAAAGTTAAGATGGGACAACAGCCCAATCCTAGGGGACCCTGGGAACACCTTCAGATAGGTTTAACAGGTCCACTACCACCCTTCCGTGAGAAAGTGTATTGACTGGTCATCATATATCAATTCTGCTGGGGGGTAGAAGCATTCCAGATCAAAAGCTGCACTGCAACCACTGTAGTCACACTATTAGCGGAGGAGGTAACCCCTTAGGTGGGGGATACCCCTCCAGCTTGACACATTTTACAGGCAAGGTCATAAAGTCTGTCTGCCAATTACTTAGCAATAGACAAAACATTTGCCTATCACCCCCAGAGCTCAGGGATGATAGAGCGAATGAATAGAATGCTCAAAAATGCTTTAGCTAAGGCTATGCAAACCTCAGGCAGAACATGGGCTAAAGTGGATGGGGGAAGAGAATACACATGAGTAACATACTTTGCCCGCCAAAGTGTCTGGGTCCAGCCAACACCTTTGATAGAAATGCTAGCACCTTGATACAGACTCAATACGAAGTGCTAATAGCCAGGGCTGCAGTAATTGTCAGGGATTCTCAGGGGAACATAGCACAAACAAGCAAGTTTCTGAGACTGGCTCTAATGCAACGAGGGGTACGTTGGCTTCCAAGAAATCAATTGTGTTAGGGGATTCTGTAGTTCAAGGTACAGACAGACTTTCTGTGGCCAGCAGAGAAAAAGCAGAATGGTGTGTTGTTTCCCTGGTGCCAGGATCAAGGATGTCTCCGAGAGGGTGCAGAATGTTCTCACAGGGGAGAGGGGCCAGCAAGAGGTCATTGTCCACATTGGAACCAACGATATAGGAAGGGAAAAGGTTGAGATTCTGAAGGGAGATTACAGAGGGTTAGGCAGAAATTTAAAAAGGAGGTCCTCAAGGGTAGTAATATCTGGATTACTCCCAGTGCTGCAAGCGAGTGAAGGCATGAATAGGAGGATAAAGCAGATGAATGCATGGCTGAGGAGCTGGTGTATGGGAGAAGGATTCACATTTTTGGATCATTGGAATCTCTTTTGGGGTAGAAGAGAACTGTACAAGAAGGACGGATTGCATCTAAATTGGAAGGGGGCTAATATAATGGCAGGGGGGTGGTGGGACCCAGGGAGATAGTGAGGAAAGAGATCAATCTGAGACCGGTACAGTTGAGATCATAAATGAATCAGTCAGGGCAGGCAGGGACAAGGTAGTACTAATAAATTAAACTGCATTTATTTCAATGCAAGGGGCCTAACAGGGAAGGTAGATGAACTCATGGCATGGTTAGGAACATGGGACTGGGATATCATAGCAATTACAGAAACATGGCTCTGGGATGGGCAGGACTGGCAGCTGAATGTTCCAAGATACAAATGCTACAGGAAGGATAGAAAGGGAGGCAAGAGAGAAGGGGAGGTGGCATTTTTGATAAGGGACAGCACTACAGCTGTGCTGAGGGAGGATATTTCCAGAAATACATCCAGGGAAGTTATTTGGGTGAAACTGAGAAATAAAAAAGGGATGATCACCTAATTGGGATTGTATTATAGACCCCCAAATAGTCAGAGGGAAATTGAGAAACAAACTTGTAAGGAGATCTCAGCTATCAGTAAGGATAATAGGGTAGTTAAGTTCGGGGATTTTAACTTTCCAAACATCGACTGGGACTGCCATAGTGTGAAAAGTTTAGATGGAGAGGAATTTCTTAAGTGCGTACAAGACAATTTTCTCATTCAGTATGTGAATGTACCTACTAGAGAAGGTGCAAAACTTGACCTACTCTTGGGAAATAAGGCAGGGCAGGTGACTGAGGTGTCAGTGGGGGAGCATTTTGGGGCCAGTGACCATAATTCTATTTGTTTTAAAATCGTGATGGAATAGGATAGACTAGATCTAAAAGTTGAAGTTCTAAATTGGAGAAAGGCCAATTTTGACGGTATTAGGCAAGAACTTTCGAAAGCTGATTGGAGGCAGATGTTCGCAGGTAAAGGGACGGCTGGAAAATGGGAAGCCTTCAGAAATGAGATAACAAGAATCCAGAGAAAGTCTGGATTCCTGTCAGGGTGAAAGGGAAGGCTGGTAAGTATAGGGAATGCTGGATGACTAAAGAAATTGAGGGTTTGGTTAAGAAAAAGAAGGAAGCATACGTCAGGTATAGACAGGATAGATCGAGTGAATCCTTAGAAAAGTATAAAGGAAGTAGGAGTATGCTTAAGAAGGAAATCAGGAGGGGAAAAAGGGGATATGAGGTAGCTTTGGCAAATAGAATTAAGGTTAATCCAAAGGGTTTTTACAAATACATTAAGGACAAAAGGGTAACTCAGGAGAGAATAGTGTCCCTCAAAGATCAGCAAGCCAGCCTTCGTGTGGTGCCACAGAAAATGGGGGAGATACTAAATGAATATTTTGCATCAGTATTTACTGTGGAAAAGGACATGGAAGATATCGACTGTAGAGAAATAGATGGTGACATCTTGCAAAATGTCCAGATTACAGAGGCGGATGTGCTGGATGTCTGGAAACAGTTAAAGGTGGATAAATCCCCAGGACCTGATCAGGTGTACCCAGGAGCTCTGTGGGAAGCTAGAGAAGTGATTGCTGGGCCTCTTGCTGAGATATTTGTATCATCGATAGTCACAGGCGAGGTGCCGGAAGATTGGAGGTTGGCAAATGTGGTGCCACTGTTTAAGAAGGGCGGTAAAGACAAGCCAGGGAACTATAGACCAGTGAGCCTTACATCGGTGATGGGCAAGTTGTTGGAGGGAATCCTGAGGGACAGGATGTACACGTATTTGGAAAGGCAAGGACTGATTCGGGATAGTCAACATGGTTTTATGCATGGGAAATCATGTCTCACAAACTTGATTGAGTTTTTTGAAGAAGTAACAAAGAAGATTGATGAGGGCAGAGCAGTAGATGTGATCTATATGGACTTCAGTAAGGCGTTCGACAAGGTTCCCCATGGGAGACTGGTGAGCAAGGTTAGATCTCATGGAATAAAGAGAGAACTAGCCGTTTGGATACAGAACTGGCTCAAAGGTAGAAGACAGAGGGTGGTGGTGGAGGGTTGTTTTTCAGACTCGAGGCCTGTAACCAGTGGAGTGCCACAAGGATCGGTGCTGGGTCCTCTACTTTTTGGCATTTACGTAAATGATTTAGATGCGAGCATAAGAGGTACAGTTAGTAAGTTTGCAGATGACACCAAAATTGAAGGTGTAGTGCACAGCGAAGAAGGTTACCTCAGATTACAACAGGATCTGGACCAGATGGGCCAATGGGCTGAGAAGTGGCAAATGGAGTTTAATTCAGATAAATGCAAGGTGCTGCATTTTAGGAAAGCAAATCTTAGCAGGACTTATACACTTAATGGTAAGGTCCTAGGGAGTGTTGCTGAACAAAGATACTTTGGAGTGCAGGTTCATAGCTCCTTGAAGGTGGAATCGCAGGTAGATAGGATAGTGAAGAAGGCATTTGGTATGCTTTCCTTTATTGGTCAGAGTATTGAGTACAGGAGTTGGGAAGTCATGTTGCGGCTGTGCAGGACATTGGTCAGGCCACTGTTGGAATATTGCGTGCAATTCTGGTCTCCTTCCTGTCGGAGAGATGTGTGAAACTTGAAAGGTTCAAAAAAGATTTACAAGGATGTTGCCAGGGTTGGTGGACTTGAGCTATAGGGAGAGGCTGAGAAGTGGCAGATGGAGTTTAATTCAGATAAATGTGAGGTGAGTGTTGCTGAACAAAGAGACCTTGGAGTGCCGGTTCATAGCTCCTTGAAAGTGGAGTTGCAGGTAGATAGGATAGTGAAGAAGGCGTTTGGTATGCTTTCTTTTATTGGTCAGAGTATTGAGTACAGGAGTTGGGAGGTCATGTTGCGGCTGTACAGAACATTGGTTAGGCCACTGTTGGAATATTGCATGCAATTCTGGTCTCCTTCCTATTGGAAAGATATTGTGAAACTTGAAAGGGTTCAGAAAAGATTCACAAGGATGTTGCCAGGGTTGGTGGACTTGAGCTATAGGGAGAGGCTGAACAAGCTGGGGCTGTTTTCCCTGGAGCGCCAGAGGCTGAGGGGTGACCTTATAGGGGTTTACAAAATTATGAGGGGTATGGATAGGGTAAATGGACAAAGTCTTTTCCCTGGGTTGGGGAGTCCAGAACTTGAGGGCATAGGTTTAGGATGAGAGGGGAATGATATAAAAGAGACCTAAGGGGCAACGTTTTCATGCAGAGGGTGGGATGTGTATGGAATGAGCTGCCAGAGGAAGTGGTGGAGGCTGGTACAATTGCAACATTTAAAAGGCATTTGGATGGGTACATGAATAGGAAGAGTTTGGAGGGATATGGGCTGGGTGCTGGCAGGTGGGACTAGATTGGGTTGGTATGGATGGGTTGGACCAAAGGGTTTGTTTCCATGATGTGCATCTCTATGACTCTATGAATCTATGATCAGATAACTGTTGTTTTGTTTTAGGTGATGAAAACAAAATGGCTCTCCTGGCCCTTGGAGCTGTTCCGAAGTTGGCTAAATTAATATCCCATGATGACAAACAAATTCATATGTATGCTACAATGGGATTTGGAGTGATGGCAACCAATAGTAAGTATCTGTGACTGGATCTAATGGCCTTGGGGGGGAGAAAAAGAGCAAAATAACCAAAGCACTTAGTGCAGCATGTAACTAAAATTGAAAGAAATAATAAACAGAATACAAAATAAATCAAGAAATAGCTGATGCCTTGCTTGTTTTGAAATTCCAAATATTGTAGGAGAAAGACTGACAGAGATAAACAGTAGATTTTGCATTCAAGGAAAGACTGATTGATTATACATAATGATTAATCTTAATTTTGTCATGGTTATTGATGGCATTGTTGAAATTTAAAAGAAACAAAGCAGAAAACTAAGACAACTTGTGTGCCAGACCCTTCAATCACCACCTGTCCCACATGTGAAAGGTTCAGATTGTGTTTCAGACTTGCTAGAGATCTTCGAACCCATCGGACCGTAGTGAATCAAGTCATCCTCAATCTAAGAAGAAGAAATAGAACCCATATCCAGCATGTTTTGCCCATTGTGACTTTTTTCAAAAATTTTGTTTTAGAATTTGAGCACTTTTGGAAAAATCAACATTTTTGCGCATTCCTTAATGTCCTTGATAGGTGATGGAGGGCTGCTTTCTTGAACTGTTGCAGTACATTGTGCTCTGTCAATTACTCCAAACTAAAATATATTCCAGAAAAGCAGAAAGATTGCAAGACAGAGAAAAAACATGCATGGTGAAGTAAGGAAGTTAAAAATAATATATCTTTGAATTAAGGAGTTGGGAAATCATATTTAGGTTGTACAGGACGTTGGTGAGGCCTCTTCTGGATTACAGTGTCCAGTTCTGGTTGCTCTGTTATAGGAAGGATATTATTAAGCTGGAGAGCATTGAGAAAAAAATTACCAGAGTGTTGTCAGGAATTGAAGGTTTGATTTATATATAAGAAGAGGCTGGATAGGCTGGGACTTCTTTTCACTAAACCACTGAAGGTTGAGGGGTGACCTGAAAGAGGTTTATAAAATTATGATGGGTATGGAAAAGGTGAATGGTAGATATCTTTTCTTAGGGTGGGGGATTTCATTATTGGGGGCATATTTTTAAGGAGATCGGAGAAAGTTTGAGAAAAGACAAGATGTACAACTGTTTTACATACAGATGTATGTATGGAATGAACTTACAGAGGAAATGGTGGATGCGGGTACAGTTGGAATATTTAAAAGATATTTAGATAAGTATGTGAATAAACAATGTTTGGGTGGTTGTGGGCGAAGCACAGGCAGGTTTAGTTTTGGGATTATAGTTGGCATGGATAGGTTGGACCAATGGGTCTGTTTCTGTGCTGTATGTCTCTGACTCTATCAAGACAAAAACTAAGGCCAACGGCAGGCTGGAAGATTGGGAAATTTTAGGGATTAACAATTGCAAAGGTAAATTATGAAAGAAAGCAAGCACAAAATATAAAAAAAGCTTCTCTAAGTATCTACAAGGTAACAGATAACTAAAGTGATTGTTGATCTCTTGGAGGATGAGACTAGAGAATTAATAGTGGGGAACATAAAAATGGTTCAAAAGTATTTTGCATTGGTTTTCGCAGTGGAGAATACCAGTACCAAACTAACAATAACAGATAATGCAGTGTTTATAGAAAGGGAGGAACTTAGAACAATAATCATTACTAGGGAAAAAGCAAAGAGAAAACTTTTGGGATTGAAGAAAGCCAAGTGCCTGTATCCTATGGTCTTAAAGGAAGTGGCAAGATGTAATTAGTATGTTACCACAGGGCCCAAGCTGATTACAATCTACATTAATTACTTGGCTGGGGGATAGAAAGTGCTACAACCAAATTTGCAAACGACACTAAAACAGGAGGGACCATAAATTGCAGTGATATGGACAGGTTAGATGAATGAGTCAATCAGTATTTGGTAGATCAAGTTGAATGTGAATAAGTGTTAGGTTATCCATTTTAGTCAGAGGAATGGAAAGGCAACTTATTATCTAAATAGAGAGAAATTACAGAATTCTGGGTGTCCTTGTGCATGGATTGCAAAGAACTAATATGCAGGCACAGTAGGTAATAAGTAAAGCAAATGGACTTTTGGCACTCATTGTAAAAGGAATAGAGTATAAAAGCAGGGGAATATTGCTGCAACTGCATAAGGCATTAGTGAGATGCTCCTGGAATATTGCATGCAGTTTCGGTTCCATTTCTTGAGAGATGTAACTGCACTGGAGGCAGTCCAGAGGATATTCAATAGATTGATTCATGAGGGCTTTGTCTTAGGAAGAGAGATTGAGCAGTTTAGGCCCACATGCTTTAGATTGTACAAGAATGAGAGGATGATAAGATATAGGAGCAGAATTAAGTCATTTGACCTATCAAATCTGATCCGCTAATCAGTCATGGCTGATATGTTTCTCAATCCCGTTCTCCTGCCTTCTCCCTACATCCTTGATCCCTAGCCTATCAAGAATCTGTCTCTCTCTGTCTTACATACTCTCATTGACTTGGCCTACACAGCGCTCTGTGGCAATAAGTTCCATGGATTAACCATCTTCTGGCTGAATAAATTCCTCCTCATTTCAGTTTTAAAAGGTCATCCCTTCACTCTGAGGGTGTGCTCTTATGTCCTAGTCTCTCCTACTGCTGGAAACATCTTCTCCCTGACCACTTGATCCGGGCCTCTCAGTATTCTATCATTTTCAATCCGGAAAGGATCCCAGCCTAGTATGGCAACTGCTCTACCATGGACTGTAAGAAACAACAGAGAGTTGTGAACACAGCCCAGTCCATCATGCAAGCCAACTTTCCATCCATTGACTCCATCTGTACTACTTGCTATTTTGGAAAGGCAGCCAACTTAATTGAAGACCCCGTTACAATGTCTTCCAACTTCTTCCATCAGGCAGAAGGTACAAAATCTTAAGCATGTGTACCAATAGGTTCAAGAACATTTTCTTCCCTGCTGGTATTAGACTTCTGAATGGACCTCTCAAATTTCAAATTAAATATTGACCTCACTGTTTGTGCACCATCTCTGTAGCTATAAAATTGTATTCCTTGCTCTGTTCTATTACCTATATGCACCTTGTATTGTGTGATCTGCCTATATTGCATGCTAAACAAAACTTTTCACTGCGCGTGACAATTATAAATCAAATCAAGTCACATCAATCAGATCCCCCCTCATCCTTATCATTCTAAAATCTGTCAAGTAAAAACCTAGAGTCTTCAACCACTCTTCATATGACAATCTCTTCAACCCAGAATCATTCTTGTGGGCTCCCTCCAATGCTAGCACATCCTTCCTTAGATACTGGGCCTAAAACTGCTCATTATGTTCCAAATGCGGTCTAACCAGAGCCTTGTACAGTCTCAGCAGTACATCTCTGCTCTTGTATTCTCGAAATGATTGCTAACATTGCAATGCCTTCCTAACTGCCTAATGAACCTGCCTGTTAATTTTAAAAGAATTCTGAACTAGGACTCACAAATCCCTTTGCGCTTTAGATTTCTAAGGCCCTTCACCGATTAGAAAATAGTCTTATCTCTCTCTTTTTCATACCAAAGTGCATAACCTCACACTTTCCCACATCGTATTCCATCTGCCACTTCTTTGCCTACTCTTCTAGCCTGTCCAAGTCATTCTACAGCCTCCTTGCCTCCTCAACACTACCTGTCCCTCTACCTTTGTGTCATTTGCAAACTTACCAACAACGACCAAATTCAGGTTAACTGCCTGTAGTCTCCTGTTTTCTACCGGTCTCCCTTCTTAAACAGGGATGTTACATTAACCATTTTCCAGCCCCTTGGTGACTCTCTCTGACTCCAGTGATTCCTGAAAGATCACCACCAATGCCTCTATAATCTCCTCAGCTATCACCTTCAAACTTCTTTCGAAATATCTAAATAAGATTCATAAGATGCTGAATGGGATTGACCACGTAGGCATAGAAGGTTTTCTCATTTTGGGCAATTTAGAATGAGAGCTCATTGTTTTTGGATAAGGGATAGCAGACTTAAAATAGAATAAGGAGAAAGTACTTCTTTCAAAGAATCATGAATCTGTGGAATTCACTACACCGGAGTGCAGTGGTTGCTGGGATATTGAGTAAATTTAAGGAAAAGATAGATTTTTAAATTCGTAATGGCTTGAAGGGTGATGGAGAATGGGCAGGAATGTAGAGTTGAGGCCAGGATGAGATCAGCTATTATCCTATTGAATGGTGGAACGGACTCAAAGGGCTGAATTGTGGATGACTCCTGATTCTTAAGTCCCCAGCCCTATTAGAAAGGGAGTTACAGGTGACAGTAAAGGAACAGCAATATGGTTCTTAGTCAGGATGATGTGTGATTTAAAGGAGCATTCAGAGCTGTTGATGTTCCCTTTTGTTTGCTACCCCTGACTTTCTGAACAGGAGAGGTCACAAATTTAGACTCCTGTCAAAGGAGTCTTGGTGAGTTTTTTGCAGGCTATCTTGTGGACGGTGCATACATGCAGTACTAGTTGTTTGTTGATTTACTACCCATGCATTCGTGTACTTGCAAAGTCTGTTCCCAACACCATCTTTTATCTTTCACTATCGTCTCATCCAGTCTGCCTCAGTAAACATGGCTTGGTCCTTTGTGGCACATAGAAGTGGTAGCTGCCTTTTTTTTAACCACAGGAAGTCTTTGCCCCTATTTCTTGTGGATAACAAGAACTGAAAATACTGGCACTATGTATCAGTGTTAGAGGTAATGAATATTTAAGCTAGTCTATGGGGTGCTAACTAAACAGGCTGTTTTGACTCAGATGATAGCAAACGTCTTGAATGTCATTAGAGGACAGTGGACACTTGCACAGCCACTGGTCTTGAATGGCCAGTAGGTCCAACAGGGAGGATGTCTTCTAGAGCCTGCAAATGTCTTTCACCACCTGAACCAAGTACTTGAGCCTCTGGAAATACTCCTTTTTTTTGAAGTCGAACCTCTGCTTGTATACGGTGGCGGCATGTTGGCTCAGTGGTTAGCACTGCTGCCTCACAGCACCAAGGAACCGGGTTCAATTCCCACCTCGGGTGACTATCTGTGTGGAGTTTGCACAGTCTCCCCGTGTCTGCGTGGGTTTCCTCGGGGTGCTCTGGGTTTCCTCCCACAATTCAAAGATGTGCAGGTTAGGTGAATTGGCCATGCTAAATTGCACATAGTGTTAGGTGCGTTACTCAGGGGCTAAATATAGATTAGATTCCCTACAGTATGGAAACAGGCCATTTGGCCCAACAAGTCCACACCAACCCTCTGAAGAGTAACCCATCCAGACCCATTCCCTTACCCTATATTTACCTCTGACTAATGCACCTAACACTATAGGGTAGGGGAATGGGTCTGGGTGGGTTACTCTTCGGAGGGTCGGTGTGGACTTGTTGGGCCATAGGGCCTGTTTCCATACTATAAGGATTCTAATCTACAAAAAAAACCCAGTTACATGGGTTGTACCTCTAACCTTGACTCTTCTGCTTCCTGCTCTACTCATCACCTGTAAATCTCTTAACAGCTGTGTGTTGCTGTTGTGCATTGTCTGAGGCCCAAAGTAAGAAAAATAAGATGGCACACATCCAAATCTAATCTGAATTTGAATTTCTGCAAAGTTTAGAAACAAATATTACACCATAAGTATTTTGAACAAATCTTTTCCAGTGGCAGATAAGAGCACTGGTTTATTGAAATGTTTTCCTGATACAATGAGACCCAGAAATTGCTGCTGTATGCAAACTTTGGTTTCAAGAGCTATTGAATAATGAGCATAAAACTGTGGAAGCTTTATTAAATACAATTATGCATTGAAGTAATGCTTTCATGGAACAGTTAACACATTTATATTTCTGGTCTGGGGAGCACACAACATGCTGAAGATACCTGGATTGGTAATCAGCTTGTTGGAGCAGTTTTCAAAACACTTTTGCGTCTTTGGCTACTTTAATCCAAGACTAAAACATACACACACTGCTCCATATTAAAATGCTACTCTCTTTTTGAGTAATTATTTGTAGTGTTTTTGAACAAAATAGTCTTTGGTTGCAACTGTTCTGCTTTGGTAAAGTGACTAAAAATATTTATAGCTATTCATTTATTTCCTTCCTGCTGATGTTTTCATTTTTTTCAGGTGAAGTTCGAAAATCAATGAGGCAGTTGGATTTTCTACCATCCATTATTGCATGCCTAGCTCCAGATGGTAACTCTAAATCTTACTTTTATTATGAGGAATCCATAGATGTCTTGAATCTGAGAAACAAATTCAGTGAAACACGGAACATAGTTCTGCCCAGATTATTGCTTATTTTTCATAACCTTTTGCTGTGCCAACAAAATGTTTGACATCAACAAAATTTTAATTTAGATGACTTCTGTTACAGAATCATAACAAAACGTTTTGACTACAAACTAATTTAAATTAGCTTCTGGTCCACCCATCGAAACATAAATAAAGGAGCAGGAGTCATCCATTTGATAAATGGAGCCTGCTGTGCCACTCAGTGTGATCATGGCCAATCCTCTACCTCAATGTTACATCCCTGTTCTCTACACATATCTCTTCACATTTTTAGTGTCTCAAAATCTATCCATTTATTTCTTTCTTAAATATATTGAGTGACTTGGCCTCAGCCTGATTGGAAGAGAATTTCGCCATTCTTTAAGTGAAGAGGGTTCTCCTCATCTCAGTCTTGTATGGCCTATCTTATCACTTTTTAATGCTTTAAATTGAGTTTCAGTCAAATGTTTACCATTATTGTCCTCATGTTGCATGTTTTACAATACAATATTTTTGCGGATATGGATCCCTTAAGCAGTCTCTCCTTCCAATTGGTTATGTTGTGTAGACTGGAATGGCATACAAGATGATGAGAAAAAAATCAATGATGATGAATACTTGTCCTCCTCAACCTTTAACATGTCAGCTTACTGTTTAAGTTTATGTTGAACTCCCTAATATTTCTTATACCATTCCTGTAGCATTTTAAAATATATGTTACACAGCATATATTTGTCCAATTGTGTACCATCCTTGGAATAAAGGCACTTTTATTAAGACTTGTATTACATTGGCTGAACGTAGTTTAAGCAGAATGAGGGACCACCCACCAAACTCAACCCACTAACAATATTTAAAGAAATCATCAATTATTTAAGATTAATTACTCTTTGATTTAATTTGGCATTTGACAAGACTGTTTTGCATAGAGATAAACTACATGCTTGGTGAAGTTCTTGGTTTGATATTGCAAAGGCCTATAGGCCAAGCAGTAATACTTGATTTGTGGCCTTCCTAATGTGTAGCATGAAGTATGGATCAGTCTGATGTTTTGTGGTTAGGTTTAGACTTCTTTTGTACTCACACCTCTGATGAAGTCACGTAAGAAGCAAAAGAAAATAATTACAGTTCTATTAAACACTTGAGCTCAGCTAAAGGGTAATTAAACTGCCTTTTAATTTTTGATTCCAGGTCAGAAGAACCCATTAAGAAGGAATAGGATCCATTTTATTCCGATCTTTGAATTTTTGTTGTATGTGAGTCGTGTGCACTCATGGCACAGTGTCCCTGCTTCTGGACTGGGAGGCTCAGGTTCAAGCCCCATCTGCTCCAGGGGTGTGCAGTCACATCTCTCTGAGCAGATTAATTAGAAAAATAGGTGTGTGATTGTGACATATTGAACTGTAACAGAGAAAAAAAGAGAGATTTTATTGGTTTATTTTTGTTTATTGTTTTCTTATGCCTTCACTGCAGATGATGTTGTTGTCCATGAACTTGCTACACTGTGTCTATCTTCTATGTCTATTGATTTCACGAGTAAAGTGGAAATTTATGAGAAAGGTGGGCTGGGACCACTTATTCAACTTCTTTCAAGCCCTGACCCTGATGTTCAAAAGAATTCCATTGAGTGTATTTCAAATTTAGTTAAGGTAAGAATTATTTTTCTTCAATTATGGTTGACTTAGTGTTGTATTAATTCAACAAATATAACCAATATGTGAAACCATTTAAAAAGTTTAGAATTCATGGAGATTGCTATTATGATATTTTTCTTAAAACATTGGAGCAGAAATAGAGCATTCAGCCATCAAGTCTACTTTACCATTCAATGAGATCATGATTGATCTATTTATCAAATTTACCTTCCTGCCTTATTCCATACCATTGATTTCAAATCAAATTCTAAACCAAGCCAATCCATATTTATTCAGTTTATAGTCCTCTGGGACTGGCCTAGGAGATAGGGAAAGTGGGGCCATGAAACAACAAAGTATGGCATTGACAATAACTGAAATTGCTGGGAAAGCTCTGCAGGGCTGACAGTATCTGTGGAGAGAAAGCAGAGTTAATGAAGAATGATGTTCTGAAGAAGGGTCACTAGTCTGAAAACATCAACTCTGCTTTCTCTCCACAGGTGCTGCCAGACTTGCTGAGTTTTCCCAACAATTTCTGTTTTTGTTTCTGATTTCCAGCAACCTCGGTTCTGTGTTTTACCAGTTATAGCGCAGGTAGAAAAACCTCTCTCCCACCCCCAAAGCCCAATTGAGCTATTTAACTAACCAATGATAGACTTTTTCCTGCTTTCACCAGTGGCATAGGAGGCAAACTGTTGTGCGGTGGGACAGTTGTGGTTGGAAGGACTGAGGTATGATGTGAAATTAGATCGGTTAAGAACATATTCACTTGAATTTAGAAGAATCAGGAGCGGGGTTCTCCTAGAAACCTATAAAATTCTAACAGGGTAAATGCAGGAAGGATGTTTCTGATGAATGGGGAATACAGAACCAGCAGTCACAGTTTAAGGGTGCAGGGTGGTCACTTCGGACCAAAATGAAGAGAAATGTCTTCACCCAGAGAGTGGTGAGCCTGTGAAATTCTCTGCCCCAGAATGTGATTGAGGCCAAAATATTGAATGTTTTCAAGGAGGAGTTAGGTGTGGATCTTGAGTCTAAAGTGATCAAAGGGAATGGAGAGAATGCAGGAACAGGATACCGAGTTAGATGTCAGCTGTGAACATATTGAATGGCAGAACATGCTCTAAAGGCTGAATGGTCTGTCCTTTTTCCTGTTTTCCACACCTCATAGTTTATAGTAATAGAAGCAGGAATAGGCTATTTGCCACGTCGAGCCTGCTCTGCTATTCATTAAGATCATGGCTGATCTTTCCATTGTCTCAGCTCCTACCTGCATTACACCCATAACCCTTAATTCCTCTACCATGCAAAAATCCATCCAACTGTGTCTTGAATATATTTAATAAAGCTGCCTCTACTGTTTCTTTGGGCAGAGAATTCGATAGATTCACTACTCCCTAGAAAAAGCAATTCCTCCTCATCTCTGTCCTAAATCTACTTCCCATGATCTTGAGGCCATGTCCCCTAGTCCTAGTCTCACCCACCAGTGGAAACAGCTTGCCTGTTCTTATTTTACATGCTTCTATAAGATCCTCCCCTCATTCTTCTAAATTCTAGCGAGTACAGTCCAGGCAGCTCAACCTCTCCTCATCAGGTAACCCCCTCATCTCCAGAATCGATCTGGTGAACCTCCTCTGCACCGCCTCCAAAGCCAGTATATCCTTCCTCAAGAAGAAGGGCTTCCTCCTGAAGAAGGGCTCATGCCTGAAACGTCGATTCTCCTGCTCCTTGGATGCTGCCTGACCTGCTGCACTTTTCCAGCAACACATTTTCAGCTCTGATCTCCAGCATCTGCAGTCCTCACTTTCTCCTATCCTTCCTCAAGTAAGGAGACCAGAACGGCACACACTACTCTAGGTGCAGCCTCACCAACACCTTGTACATCTCTGCTCTTAAATTCAATCCCTCTAACAATGAAATCCAATATTCCGCTTGCCTTCCTTATTACCTCTTGTACCTGTAAATCAACTTTTTGCAATTCACGTGTGAGTGCTCCCAAGTCCCTCTGCACAACAGCATGCTGCAATCTTTCACCATTTAAATAATACTCTGACTTATTTTTACTTCCAAAGAGGATAATCTCACATTTGCCAACATTGTACTCCATGTGCCAGATTCTTGCCCTCTCCCTTAACCTATTGAAATCTCTCTGCAGACCCTCCACATCCTCTGCACAGTTTGCCTTTCCATTCAGTTTAGTCTCATCAGCAAACTTGGATATGTTACATTCGGTCTCCTCATCCAAATCATTTATATATATTATGAGCAATTGCAGGCCCAACACTGACCCCTGCAGCACCCCGCTCACCATTGATTTCCAACCAGAGAAGCACCCATTTTTCCCCAAATCTTTGCTTTCTAATGGTTAACCCGTCCTCTATCCATGCTCGTGAATTCCCTGCAACTCCATGCAATCTTATGGATGAGTCTTTTATGCAGCACCTTATCTAATGCCTTCTAGAAATCCAAGTATGCATATCCCTCCATCCACCACACTTGTTACATCCTCAAAGAACTCCAGTAAGTTTGTCAAACATGACCATTCCTTACTGAATCCATGCTGCGTCTGCCTGATGGAATCCTTTCCATCCAGATGTCTCACTATGATGATGGTATGCCTCCAACGGTTTCCTGACTACAGATGTTAAGCAAACTGACTATAGTTACATCCCTTTTGCCTACACGTTTTTTTAAACAGCGGCATGACATTCGCTGTCTTCCAGTCCGCTGGGACCTGCCTGAAGTCCAGTAAATTTTGGTTAATTACCACGAACGTATCTACTGTAACTTTCAGCACTCTGGGTGCATTCCATCGGGATTAGGGGACTAATCTACCTTTAGACCCTCAAGTTTGCTCAACACTAGGTTGGTTGCAGCACAGTAGGTTTTACTGTGAAAGCTAATGTCCAGTGAAAGGGAGTGGGTTTTTTTATTTTCCTGCTGAGCTTATGGTGCAAATTGCAAGTTTCTCACGAATTCAGAGTTTCCCTTCCCACATAGGAAACAATGGTGGACAGGCAGTGACTGTTTCTATTGATGAAAGGATAGAGATTGGCAAAAGAAGGAATAGCAAAATGAGGAAAAAATCTTTTTAAGCAGCAAGTGGTTGCAGAAATGCAACTGCCTTAATGTGCTGAGAAGGCTGTTTCAATTGTGACATTCAAAGTAATGGGATCATTACATGAAAAGAAAATTGCAAAACTGATAAAAAGGCAGAGGCATGATACTATATGAATTAATAACTTGCACCAGATATAATGGCTATCAGCTTTTTAGTATAAAATTCTGCAAACACCTCTCAAGGCAAGTATTAACAGTGCTAGTTATTGCAACGATGCTTACATAATATAAGACAACAGGCTACCACTGGCGACAGAGAATCCATCTGTACATTTGCATCCTGCGCCTCTGTCACAGTCCTTGCTGGGGCTGTACAACCAGCTAGCCCAGACTAGTGCAAAGCTTGGGCCCAGAGCTTGTCCTCCTAGGTCACATGATAAACTAGCAACTATAGGCATTAGGGAGTGATCAGTCACCTTTTTTGTCATTGCTAACAGAACATGTTTAATTTTTTTTGAGTTCGCTCTTGATCTTTGTCTTTATAGCAAAGTGGATCAGACCTATTCATTTTGATGGAAGCGAGTCACATTGTTGTAAAGGTCGTGGGATTGTCAGTGACTAGGAAATGGGAGGGCATATTTAGTCAACGTGCTCTTATCTCTGGCCTCTGGAAATTCCTGCCATTGCCTTCCTTCCAAATATTGGAACACAGTGTCTAATTTGTCCAGTATATCTGTGTTGGCTTATCAAATTGTAGGAGGGTCACTTTAAAAACTGCCTATCTCTCCTTCCACCTCACTCTTATTGTCTCTGTTAGCTTCCACTACTCTTACCTCCTGATACACTTGTTCCTCCTTATTCTCTTCCCAGCGATGATTTGGGCTCAAAATGTTTATGTAAAATAACCTATTCTTCTTCCTGTGATCTGGAGTATATGTCAGATAAGTCACTTCTTTCTAATCTTAATTGCCTTGTATGGACTACTGAATTTTACTTTCAGATCCAGTGATACCAATGCTTCATCTCTCGCTTGAAATGTTCAAGTTGTAGAATGTATATGCCCTTTATTTCATTTTCACTTCTCAAATCCTCAATGCTGCGTGCTTCTGTGAGTCCTTCTAGAAATGTGGCCACACAGTCCAACAGACTAAAGCCAGTAGATTCATTTGAGAACTCTCTGGTAGTAAATAGTAAAACTCAATCCTGTGATTATTCATGACAGTATGCCTTAATCATGATTTGAAAGTCTGATGGTACCTGTCCAAAGCTCCCCATATTTTCAAATGATGCACCGTTGGCTTCAGTTGTTTTAGATTCAAATTGCTGCTGATAACCTGAAAAACTTAAGATGAGTGTCACATCCCAATCATATTGTATCACAATTGGTAGTCCATAGAGTGAAAAAAAAATGGAGGTAACTTTTCCATCACTGCCTCAGCTAGAATGGTTCTTAACACAATTTCCAGTTGCCATTCTTTTATCATATCCATAACATTAAAGATAAACTAATGTACTGTTTTTGTTCTTGGTATTGATCCTACAGAATCTACTGTAGCCCAACTAAATGGTTCTTCAAAACGTGATCTGGGTATCAAAGATTCTGGCTTATTAGATGTTGAGGTTTTCCAACAATTTGATATGTATGACACAATTTACACGAAGTCTTGGACATGTTAAATGCCTGTAATATAGATGCATGTGTCTTCTGTATTATTTTTGTTCTGCCATAAGAATTTCATGTACTACTGATAATATTACCAAATGATATCTGGGCAGTGCCATAATTAGAACACTTTTTATTCTTCATCTGCATGTCTCTGAGGGTGTCTTCACTTTCTCACAGAACTCTGCTTTAACATAATACACTCTGGAACTCCATCAGCCTCAGCTTCATTGTGAGTTGGGCTAGAGTAGTGCTGGAAAAGCACAGCAGGTCAGGCAGCATCCAAGGAGCAGGAAAATTGACATTTTGGGCAAAAGCCCTTCATCAGAAATGAGGCTGGGAGCCTCGGTGGTGGAAAGATAAATGGGGGGTGGGTGGAGCTGGGGGGAAGGTGGCTGAGAGTGCAATAGGTGGATGGAGGTGTGGTAAAGGTGATAGGTCAGAGAGGGGGTGGAGTGGATAGATGGGAAGGAAGATTGACAGGTGGGACAGGTCATGAGGATGGTGCTGAGCTGGAATGTTGGAATTGGGGTGAGGTGGTGGGGGAGGGGAAATGAGGAAACTGATGAAGTCCACATTAATGCCATTGGGTTGAAGGGTTCCAAGGTGGAAGATGAGGTGTTCTTCCTCCAGGCAACGGGTGGTGAGGGAGTGGTGATGGAGGAGGCCCAGGACCTGTATGTCCTCGGCAGAATGGGAAGCAGAGTTGAAATGTTCAGCCACAGAGTGGTGGGCTTGATTGGTGCAGGAGTCCTGGAGATGTTCTCTGAAGCGCTCTGCAAGTAGGCGGCCAGTCTCCCCAATGTAGAGGAGACCGCATCAGGAGCAACAGATACAGTAAATGACATGTCTGGAAGTGCAGGAAATCTGCCAACATTTCCACCACTTACAAACGGGACCCCACCACCAGACATATATTTCCCTCCCCCCCGCTATCCACTTTCTGTAAAGACCTCTCCCTCAGCGACTGCCTGGTCAGGTCCATGCCCCCTACTAGCCCACCCTCCCCTCCTGGCACCTTCTCCCGCCACCGCAGGAATTGCAAAGTCTGCGCCCACAGCACCCCCCTCACCTCCATCCAAGGCCCCAAAGGAGCCTTCCACATCCATCAAAGCTTTACCTGCACTTCCACGCATTTCATTTACTGCATCCGTTGCTCCCGAGGCGGTCTCGTCTAAATTGGGGAGACAGGATGCCAACTCATAGAGCGCTTCAGAATACATCTCCCGGACACCCGCAGCAATCAACCATGGCTGAACGTTCCAACTCCCCCGCCCACTCTGCCGAGGGCATGCAGGTCCTGGGCCTCCTCCATCGCCACTCCCTTACCACCCGATGCTTGGAGGAAGAACGCCTCATCTTCCACCTCGGAACCCTTGAACTCCGTTGCATCAATGTGGACTTCACCAGTTTCCTCATTTCCCCTCCCCCCACCTTACCTCAGTTCCAACCTTCTGACTCAGCACCACCCTCCTGACCTGTCCCACCTGTCAATCTTCTTTCCCACCTATCCGCTCCACCCTCTTCTCTGACCTATCACCTATACCCCACCTCCGTCCACCTATTGCACTCTCCACTACCTTTCCCATAGCCCAACCCATCTTCCCATTTATCTCTCCACTCCCAAGGCTCCCAGCCTCATTCCTGATGAAGGGCTTTTGCCCGAAACGTCAAATTTCCTACTCCTCGGATGCTCCCTGACCTGCTGTGCTTTTCCAGCACTACTCTAATCTTAAGGACAACAAATGCTGGCCTTTCCAGAAATATCCATGTGGCGTGAAAAGATAAAGAAAAATGTTGAATAGTTGGCAGATAGAAATGTAGTTTCAATGAAGTATACCTTTGACGTTTCTAAACTCAAGTTTGTGTATCCCACATGCAAATGCAGTTTGCCAGTGCCACCTTTCATGGACAAAGGGTCAAGGAGGTTGTTAGCCATGGAACATTCAGGGACATAAGGGTAAACAAACTGTTGACCGGAACAAGCAATCAGCAAGCTCCAGTTGCCAGGACCCCACTCTGATTTACTTTTCAGGGACTTATCTAATTTTTTGGTGGAGGAAAAGATGATTTGGAAGTGATTATAAACAAGGCAAGTTGGCTGTTTAAAGATTTGCAAACATATGGAAATAAGATAGTCACTGCTCAATAATGAGGTTCTGAAGTCACTGGTTCAAGCTTGAGATGAAAATCCCAACTTTCATGCCATTACTCACACCAGTCCATGGTGTGGAGCTGTTGGTGTTGGACTGGGGTGCCTATGTGCTTCTCTTCACTTCTTCTGATGAAGGAGCAGCTTGTGATTTTAAATAAACCTGTTGGAATATAACCTGGTATCGTGTGACTTCTGACCTCACACCAGTCCATTAGGAGAGTTTTCTACGCTATGAAGTTGTTGTAAAAACTCATCATGTTCATCAAGATAAAACAAAGAATTGCAAATACTGGATATCTGAACCAAAAACAGTAAACTGTTGCTGATAAACTCAGGGCTGGCAGCATCTCTGGGAAGAAAACAGAGTTAACGTTTTGAGTTCAGTGACTCTTCATCAGAAGTCACTGGACTCAAACTGTTAACTCTGCTTTCTTCCCATAGATGCAGCCAGAACTTCTGAGTTTCACCAGCAATTTCTGTTTCTGTTTCAGGTTCATCAGTGTCTCTTGGGGAGAGAAATTATCTGATCCGGTCTTCATGCACCTCAAGTCCTAAAGCAGCATGCTTGACTCTTAACTGCTCTCTGGATTGATCTAGAAAGTCACTCAGTTTAGAAACAACAAATGCTGGCCTTTCCAGAAATACCAATGTGGTGTGAAAGGATAAAGAAGAATGAATGAATGTTGAATACTTGGAAGGTAAAAGTGTGGTTGTAAATTTTTTAAAAATACAATGAAGCGTAAATGGCAGGGGAGTCTTCAAGTGTCCAGAACAGTGATACAAAGGAGATTATTTAATAAATAAAGTACTATGGAGATGGCAGGACAGATAATGTGCTGTTGCTGTAGCTGGGAGCTGCTGAACACCAATTTAATCCAGAGTGAACTTTTCTGTGGCAAGTGTTTGCAGCTCAAATAAATTTGGATCCAAGCTGAGAACTGGAATCTGAGCTGCACACATGCAGCCACCTCAGGGAAGAGGTAAGTTACCCAGATACTTTGGTCCTGGAACTTGTCACACTCCTTGGATTAATTCAGACTTGGTCTGTGACCAATGACAGAACCATGTGACTGCAAGTGAGGCGGTTCAAGGGACTGATGACTTAGTTTTCAAGTAGATGCAGCCTTTGCAATTGTCTAATGTAATGTAGCTCTTGCAATCTGTGTGGATGAGAACAGGAACTGCAAGGTTGATGAGCAGACTGACCACTGCACCATCATACAGGGAGCTATTGAAATGTGGTGAGATAATAGCAGTGTTAGGGACGGCAAAGTTAGGAGAATTGATGTTCTTTTGTGTAATTATGAGCATGTGTCTTGAAGGCTGTGTTGCCTGCCCAGTGTCAGGGTCAATAACATCTGCTTCAGGGTAAAGAAGAACTTGGAGTGGGAGTTGCCAATATCTGTTTTGATTTCAGTAACATTGATAAGATGATTAAAGAGGTTCTGATGAAAGAATTTGAACAGTTAGGAGCTAATTTTAAATGCACAATCTCCAAAATAATAATGTCAAGATTACCACTGGGACAATGAACAAACTGACATAGGGAAAATAATTAACGAGTTAAATTTGTGGTATAAAGATTCATGTGGGAGGAATGAATTTCAGTTTATGGGTCACTGTCACCTGCATGAGGTAAAAGGAAGCTATTCTGGTGGGATGGGCTTCACTTGATCCATACTGGGGCAAGTGTCCTCGTGAATCAAATAACTAAACTTGTTGAGAGGGTATTAAACTAATTGGAGGGAGTAGGTGGAAAGGATATGACAACATTGCAGGGTAACTGTGTGGATAATGGTACTCAGTGTGGCACAGGAAAGGACAAATTATACAAAAGCATCTTTTATAAAAAGAAAGAAACAGGTTCAAAGGTGGAAGAAATTATGTGAGTAGGAAATAAATGCAACAACTATCACCAGAGAAAAGTTACTCAGGAAACTAACGAGACTAAAGGCTGATGACTCCCTAGGGTTGCATACTAAAGGAAACGTCTACCAAGATATGGTGGACCCACAGCTCGTAATGGTCCAAAAATAGTAAATTAGCATGGATAGGTAAAGTTAAAAAAAACAAAGTCATCTTGGTCCCAGATGACCATTGGGCGGTTTTATCATGAGAGAGTGATGACCAGTGGTGAATTTAACCTAAGGGCCCTCAGACCTCAGGCAAGTTGAGAAGGTGGACCTTCATTTAACCTAGCCAGTGCAAGTTTGAACACACATTATTGGTGTTACTCTGCATGGCAAACCAGCTGTCTAGACAACTGAGCTAACCAACCCTCACTGCATGGATAGAGGATTAGCTAGCTAATAGAAAACAGAAAGTTAGTAGAAGCAATTTTAGGATGACATCTTTAACTAGTGGAGTGCCACAGGGAACAGCGCTGGTGGTCCATAATTATTTCCAAGATATGTTAATGATTTGGACAAGGGAAGTGAATGCACAATCCTCAAGTTTGCGGATGTCACCAAAATAAATGGCAAGGCAAGTAGCGAGAATGACAGAGTGTACAGAGGGATATAGACAGGCTAAGTGGGTGAGCAAAAACTTGGCAGATGGAATATAATCCTACACAATATGAGGTTATCCACATTGGCAGGAAGAATAGAAAATCTGAATTTTACTTCAATCGCGAAAGACAGCATAGAGGGATTTGGTAACTTATCCTCATGCGTAACTTACAAAAAGCTGGCATACAAGTTTACTGGGTAGTAGGGAAATGAAATGTTGGACATTATTTCAAAGGAAATGGAATATAAAAATAAGGAAGTCTTGCTCAAACTATTGTTATGACATGGAGGCGAACCCATCTGTTAATTAAACCAAACACCCAGAAAAGCTCACCTCGCCTCATAATCTGTTAAAATATGAGTGACAGAGAACTCCTAAATTCCACTATGTAAAGAAAATAACATCAATTTATTTTCTAACTCTAAAACTGAACATTAAACAAAAACTATTCATGAATCTAAACCCCTCTTTCTCTTAACTGCTTATTATTTGACTCCAACTCTACAAAAATATGCTGTTCTAATAAGGCACTTATTAAAATTACATTAGTTTAATCTCAAAACCATACCATCTCTGTCGTCTTCTGTGTCTTCACTCTTCTGACTGCTGATGTCCTTGGGTTATGTTCTTTCTTTTTACTGCAAGCATGTTTCATATCAAAAGGTACCTTTGATAGAGAATGTTTTCTAATTTCTTTGAGAGCATGATGTTAGATGGGCAATTAGCTCTCCAGCAGTTTCTCTCTCTATAACATAGAACATAGAACATAGAAGAATACAGCGCAGTACAGGCCCTTTGGCCCTCGATGTTGCGCCGATCCAAGCCCACCTAACCTATACTAACCCACTATCCTCCATATACCTATCCAATGCCCGCTTAAATGCCCATAAAGAGGGAGAGTCCACCACTGCTACTGGCAGGGCATTCCATGAACTTACGACTCGCTGAGTGAAGAACCTACCCCTAACTTCAGTCCTATATCTACCCCCCCTTAATTTAAAGCTATGCCCCCTTGTAATACCCGACTCCATACGCGGGAAAAGGTTCACACTGTCAACCCTATCTAACCCCCTAATCATCTTGTACACCTCAATCAAGTCACCCCTAAACCTTCTTTTCTCTAATGAAAACAGCCCCAAGTGTCTCAGTCTTTCCTCATACGATCTTCCTTCCATACCAGGCAACATCCTGGTAAACCTCCTCTGCACCCGTTCCAGTGCCTCCACGTCCTTCCTATAGTATGGCGACCAAAACTGCACACAATATTCCAGATGCGGCCGCACCAGAGTCTTATACAACTGCATCATGACCTCAGGACTCCGGAACTCAATTCCTCTACCAATAAAAGCCAGTACACCATATGCCTTCCTCACCGCACTATAACAGTTGCTCTCTGACCAGTTTTCAAAATGTCTGTATTCTTATTTCTTCTAACACCGGATTGTCTCATTGGTTCGACGATGGCAGAACAATAAATTCAAACGCAATTGGGTTTTAGTATCCTGGGGCATAATTTAAATGATTGGCTAAATTCGAATCATTGTCAAAACAGCAACCGAATCTTAGGTATTCATTTCACAGCCAAATGTTATATACTTTCAACTTTCCAGTACACTCTGGGACTGCCATATAGTCGTATACACAAGTGCTTGTAATCTCTCAGTTCAGAACGGCATTCTCTTTCTCTTAATGGTACAGTACATGCCTTCAACTTCTTAACACTGTTTGAAGGACTAGTCAAACCACAACTAGAGTACTTATCTAAGGAAAGACGTAATGGCATTGAAGGCCATCCAGAGAAGGTTCACCTCGGTTGTTCCTAAATATACAGAGATTTTCTTATGAGGAGGGGATGAGTAGATTAGGCCTGTATTCGTTGGAGTTTGGAAGAATGAGAGGTGACCTTATTAATACATATAAAATCTTAAGAGCCTGACCAGATAGATGTGGAGAGGGTTCCCCTTGTGGGAGAGTCTAGGACCACAGAACAATATATCAGAGTAAGGCGTCACCCAGTGAAGACAGAGCTGAAGGGAAATTTCTTCTCTAGAAGATTAGAAGGTGGTGAATCTGTGAAATTGTTTACCACAGGGTGATGTCAAAGATCAGATTTTTAGTTAGTAAGAGAATCCAGGCATATGAGGGAAAGGCAGGAAATTGGAGTTGAGGACCATTAGATCAACCATGATCTTATTGAATGGCAGAGCAGACGATGATATGAATGACATTCTTTTACTCCAAGTCTTATGGTCTCATGATATGAACAATTACACAATAGAGATAATTAGAGTTTAACAGAAGTAAATTAACAGATTTATAAAAAGAACTTGTGTTCAATAATAAAGTTATGGAGATAATTTTCCTCTTCAATACGTTTTCTAGGATTATGTGTGTCGTGTCGCCCTTAATAAAATGAATGGAATATTTCCTGTGCTGAACCTACTAAGCTCTGAATATCCTGTCATTCAACAATTGGCGCTGCAAACCTTAATAACCACCTCCAATGATGCAGTGAGCAGAAAGACACTGTTTCAGAATGAAGGTCATGAAAGCCTTCTGCAGGTTCTTGATTCACCGGTAATGAAATCTATACAGTAAATTGTGTTTTCATTAATGTGTTCAGTGTTTGATCCAACTATTAACCACATGATTTATTAATGAGTAAAACTGAAAGAACTGTGGATGTTGTAAGTGAGGGGTAAAAAAGTAGTCTCAGTTCTTTCTTGTTCAAAGTGAGTCATTTAGTAGGTATTACCAAATTGAACAAAGTACAGTAATATTTGCAATATTCTGAGGAAAGGTCACTAGACCCAAAACATTGACTCTGCTTTCTCTTCAGAGATGCTGTCAGAGTTGCTGAGTTTCTCTAGTAATTTCTGTTTTTAATACAATATTAAATGCCATTTGAAATCCAAATACTTTATGTGGTATCAATATTAAGTATATATGTGTCCTATACACTTAATGATTATATGTCCTATGTATGTCTTACACAGAATTAACAATTACAAATGATTCAAAATTATTTTCCAAGAGGATTTCTTTCTCCCACTCACATAAAGCAATATGTTAATTTTGATTCACTTGCCACTGTTGAAAACAGTAGTGCTATTTTAACACCACATTTGAAAGTCATTTAGCAATGCTAGGTGTATTTTAAGTATGCTAGCTTAATTTTCTTTCTTTGAAAACAATGGAATCAAATCCTGAACTCTGTTGTATGTGTATAAATCAGTAATTGTACAGATAGTGTATATTAAGAGCAGTGAAAGATGATTTTAGAATATTTGTATCTTGTGCGATCAATACAGGGTATTTGCCCACACAAGGAGGAAAGAGCCCTGATGCATTAAATCACTGCAACCCATTTCTTGCTGTTGGGCGAAATATCGAGCAGATCAAACGGTCCCTCGCAGAAATTGCCAGTGTATTTCTTCAGCATGAATATTGCTGGGAAATTGTAATGTCTGTTATTGCTTATACATCATAGAGTCACCAAGTCATACAGCACGGAAACAGAATCTTCGGTCCAATCAATCCATGCCGAACATAGTCCCAGCTGTCTACTCATGGTCCATATCCTTCCAAACCTTTCCTGTTCATATACTTGTCCAAATGTCTTTTAAGCATTGTAATTGTGAGCATATCCACCATGAACCACCCTCTGTGCAAAAGAAAAATTGCCCCCATGCCTTTTTAAAATCTCTATCCTTTCATTTTAAAAAGATGCCTCCTTGTCTTGAAATCCCCCAACCTAGTGAAAAGACACCTACCATTAGTCCTATGTATGCCTCTCATGATTTTGTAAATGTCCATAAGGTCACCTCTCAACCCCCTATGCTCCAATGAAAAATATCCCAGCCTATCCAGCCTTTCTTTATAACTCAACCTTCTGAATAGTGTTAATAAACAGACAGAAATAAAATTACGGATCACCTGAAATCATTGAACATAATAATTATATTAGGCATTCAACACCATTTCTTCAGAAGTATTACTGGTTGCTGTATTATGGATTAATCCATATAATCTGTTTAAAAGAAAAAGTTCTTTAAAGTTTTTCAGCTTCAAATAAATTGAGCAAACCTCTAAAGTTTTTGTTATAATTGTCACCAATCTTACTGCTTTTTATTAGCTTTTAGTTTTAACAAAGTCAATTTGAATCAGCCAATGTAATCCTAAGGGAAACCATTTGATTTCTTCTATATATGGCTGGTCTTGCCTGACATTTCATCATGGTTGGTTGGTCTTCAAAACGAAATCATTAATAGTCCTCTATCCTTTCTGTTTTTCTGGTTAACTTGCATGACTGGTAAGCACATATGATTTCCGTCCACTATATAGAGTCCTACATCATAGAAACATGCCCATCAGCTCACCATGTCTGTGCCAACCAACAAACACCAAGCTATAATAATCCCACCTACTGCACTTTTCCCATAGTTTACCATGCTCTGGCATTTTAAGTGCTCATCTAGAGGTTTATTGAATGTTGCTAAAGTACCAGACTCTGTCGCCCTGTCAGGCAACACATTCCATATTTCTCCCACCATCTGGGCAAAAACATTTTTTCTCTGATTCCTTCTAAACCATTTATTCCTCAAATTCAGTTTATGCCTTCTTTTGTTAGACGTGTCTGCCATGGGGAAAACATTCTCATGATCTAACGTATCTATGCCTCACATTATATTGTAAACCCCAATCATACCTCAGCCTATCCCTGCTGCCCTTCTTGAACAAATGGAACACATTTGATATTCTCCAGTCATCTGGCACTTCACCTATGGCCAGCATAGCATTAACTATCTCTACTTGGTCTCAGCAATCTCTTTCCTTGCCTTTCATAGAAGGCTGGAATACATCTCATCAGGCTTGGCGAATTTATGCACGGTTATGCCTGTTAAAACATCCAATACTTCCTCGTTATTAATCTTAACATGCTCTAGAACTTCACCACTCCAAATGAAATCTCCAACTATAATGTCCTTTGAATCCTTTGAATACTGATGAGAAATATTCATTTACGATCTCACCCATGTCCTTTGACTCCACTCTCAGATTGCCCTTTTAGTCCTGAATAGCCCAACTCTTTAACAACCTCTCAGAAACAGAACCAGAAATGATATCACACACCACAACAAACCAAGACAAGCGTGACACAACCCCAACTGGAGGCTCACTGATGATGTTACCTGGTATGATGACAAAACGTCTGAAAACAAACCCACCAGCTCAGTGAGCAAACCAACAATCTGACTGTCTGTATTTCTGAAGGGCCTCCCCTGTTTTAATGCTATGCACCTAACATAGGAGCCTTTTATTCCTTTTTCAACCTCTCAATATCTCTTGATATCAAGGGTTTCCTGGACTAGCTGCACTTGCCCTTCACTGTTAGAAGAACCTACTGACCCTGAACTCTCACTGGACTATATTGAACACTCACCATCTATCAAATGGGTCGTGTCTGTTTCTAGTTTTATTATCTTCGCTTGTCAACACAGAAGAACACCCCTGTATAGCTTCCCCACAGTCAGATGTTAAAGGGACGGTTCCTATCTTTGTTTAGCTTTCATCGAGCAAGGGTTGTAAAACCAACAGATTAGTCACCTCTTAATCTCATCATCTGTTGTGTTTAGTGGAAAATTTATTTATCACCCAATTACCCTCCACCTTAATTGTGATCTAAAATTCTAAACTTTATTACTAAAATTAAATTTAAAATATTAAAATTATTAAAACAATTTAAACTTATTAAAATATATCTAAAACAATTAAAATTTATAACTAAAATATTAGAGAACCTATAAGAAGTCCATTAAGAGTCCATAAAAATACAAAGTAATTCCAATGTTAGAGAAGTTGCAAGACTTGTTGTCTCTTGGGCAAATGTCTTATAATATTTAATTGCTAAAGTCTCCATCAATTCATTATTCTCATTGTACCATTTGCCCCTTGCTCCTATCACAAAGCCATAAAAGGATACGATGGCACCTTTAGTTAGTTAAGTGTTGATACTTCTGTATCTTCTCCTCCCATGCTAGTTCCAAAGAGTCGTTTTCATTCTCAAACTGTATGGTGACACCCACTAATACCTCTGGATCATCCTTATGCAAGATTAGATCAGGAATCCATAGCTTTCCTTCCCTATCTTTTAAGCATGGTTCATAAAGATTGTCCGACTGTTTTTCTTTATAAATTGAGTTAACACTTCCACAGTTTTGTTGTGCCCCTTTATCCTCGTGTTCTTCATCGAGGGGCACCATCCTGAAATATGAGAAACCATTTGTATTGCTATATTACATTGCCTATAATTTTTATTGCTTAATGGCCTTCCCCTAAGATAGAGTTGACCTTGTGGGATATAAATTGGTTCTTAACAAAATTGTGTTTATGACCTTTGATGTCTTCGTATATAACAATGTTCTAGTCCAATTGTTAGGTGATCATTTTTGAAATAATGGACGCCAACCTCTTGACTGAGCAACGCCATCCACTTCTGCATCTCTAATTCCCTCCATTTATCATAGTTACTACTAATAGTCTCTTCACAATACACAGAATTGTGTAATCCCAGATCCGTCTGACTAAGTATTAATTCGAGGATTCCAGATGTCGCTAAGAATCGTCAATTTACTCAGTTCCATAAGTCTTTCCAATATTATGGATTCGTTAAATCGAATGAGGTCTGTAGTATCTCATCAGAGGATCTCCCAAATGCCTCATGTTTTCGCATTATTGCAATTGGAATTAAAATTGCTAACTTATTTAGTCCAAGTCTGCCATCGATATTACGAGCATATAAAATGCTATCCATAATCGACTGTAGCACGTATAAAATCTCCTGAATAAAACCTCTAATTATTGTGTCTAATCTGTCAAGGTAAGTTTATGAAGCTTCAGAAAGCATTAGGTAATAATATAATCTGGGGATAAAATATGTTTTAAACAGCTCTACTTTCTGTGCCGGGTTTAATGGAGATCTATTTAGATTCCCTGTCCAATTTTTTTTAATAAATATTTTTATTAAAAAAAAAGATTTGAGATTTTCTTTACAAAATAACAAAATTAATATAAAATAGTGTATCCACTTTACAATATAATAACAGCACCAATATAAAATTTAAAAACTGGTTACTAATCTACTCTACAAACTACCAAAACACAAAATAAAATTTAGGAAAAGAAGACTCTATATATTAAAAAAACACAGTATCATATATTCCTAACAATAACCAAAAAAAAATTAAATAAATAAATGCACATTCAAAATAAAGTTATATCAAGTCACAAAAAAAACCGTATTTATACGGGATTCTTCCTCCCAAGGGCCCCCGAACCAACCAACATCGTCCTCACGGTTAAGCAAAGGCCCTAAACAGTATGGCTGATAAATCTGCATCAGTGTAGTTCAAAAAGGACTGCCATGTTCTATACAATAATTCCGTTTTTGGTGCACCATATTCAGAAGGAATTCCAGGCGGATATATTCCATAACTATCCTATGCTAATTCAAAAGTCCTGGGGGACTTTCAGTTACCCAACTTACTAAAATATTTTTCCTCGCACAAAAGGAAAGGATAGTGAATAGTATCTTCCCGTATGCATCTAGAGAAGGGAAATTTGGATAACCCAAAAGAAGAGATACTGGGCCCAACCCAATCTCCGTTCCCAAAATCTTTGCCAAGGCGTTCGCTACGCTGTCCCAATATTTACGAATCTTATGGCATGTCCACAAACAATGAGTGAGAGTATCAACTTCTATTTTACTTTTAGGGTACATTGTGGATGCTCCTGCCTTGAACTTTGCAAGCCGATCTGGTGCCATATGAGCCCTGTGAAGTATCTTGAATTGAATAGCCTGAGTTCTATTACAGATAGAGGTCTTCCTGGCACTTTCCCAGATATCCTCCCACATCTCTAAGGAGATTTCCATCCCTAATTCTTGATTCCAAATTTTATATAACTATTCCATGTCCTTCAATACCTTATTACGTACCAAGTGGTAGAGAGTACTGACCGAAGGCGAATCCATTGGCCGAAGCGCTCTCCTTCCCATATCCGAATTATAAGGATTAGTCATCAATATGGTCTTATTTTGTTTGAAGTCTCGTACTTGAAAATATTGAAAAAGATCCTTCTTAGGCAACAGTTCGAAGGATATCACAATCTCTCCATCGATCAGATCTCCCAAACATGATATACCACTTGACTCCCAGGTTTTAAATCCAGCATCCTTCAGGCCTAGCTGAAATCCAAACATTCCCACTATAGGGGTATAAGGGGAGGTTTTTTTTGTAAACTAGGAGGAGAAAGTGAGGGCTGCAGACGCTGGAGATCAGAGCTGAAAATGTGTTGCTGGAAAAGCGCAGAAGGTCAGGCAGCATCCAAGGAACAGGAGAATCGACGTTTCGGGCATAAGCCCTTCTTCAGGAATGAGGAAAGTGTGTCCAGCAGGCTAAGATAAAAGGTAGGGAGGAGGGACTTGGGGGAGGGGCGTTGGAAATGCGATAGGTGGAGGGAGGTCAAGGTGAGGGTGATAGGCCGGAGTGGGTTGGGGGCGGAGAGGTCAGGAAGAAGATTGCAGGTTAGGAAGGCGGTGCTGAGTTCAAGGGATTTGACTGAGACAAGGTGGGGGGAGGGGAAATGAGGAAACTGGAGAAATCTGAGTTCATCCCTTGTGTTGGGGGTTCCCAGGCAGATGAGGCGCTCTTCCTTCAACCGTCGTGTTGCCATGGTCTGGCGATGGAGGAGTCCAAGGACCTGCATGTCCTTGGTGGAGTGGGAGGGGGAGTTAAAGTGTTGGGCTACGGGGTGGTTGGGTTGGGTTGGTTGGTCCGGGTGTCCCAGAGGTGTTCTCTGAAATGTTCCGCAAGTAGGCGGCCACATCGGGTGCAGCGGATGCAATAGATGATGTGTGTGGAGGTGCAGGTGAATTTGTGGCAGATATGGAAGTGTCCCTTGGGGCCTTGGAGGGAAGTAAGGGGGGAGGTGTGGGCACAAGTTTTGCATTTCTTGCGGTTGCAGGGGAAGGTGCTGGGAGTGGAGGTTGGGTTGGTGGGGGGTGTGGACCTGACGAGGGAGTCACGGAGGGAGTGGTCTTTTCGGAACGCTGATAGGGGAGGGGAGGGAAATATATCCCTGGTGGTGGGGTCTGTTTGGAGGTGGCGGAAATGACGGCGGATGATACGTTGTACGTGGAGGTTGGTGGGGTGGTAGGTGAGGACCAGTGGGGCTCTGTCCTGGTGGCGGTTGGAGGGGCGGGGCTCAAGGGCGGAGGAGCGGGAAGTGGAAGAGATGTGGTGGAGGGCATCGTCGACTACGTCTGGCGGGAAATTGCGGCCCTTGAAGAAGGAGGCCATCTGGGTTGTACGTTTTTGGAACTGGTCCTCCTGGGAGCAGATGCAGCGGAGAAGATGGAATTGGGAATATGGGATGGCGTTTTTACAGGGGGCAGGGTGGAAGGAGGTGTAGTCTTGGTAGCTGTGGGAGTCGGTCGGTTTATAGTAAATGTCCGTGTTGATTCGGTCACCCGAGATAGAAATGGAAAGGTCTAGGAAGGGGAGGGAGGAGTCTGAGACGGTCCAGGTGAATTTGAGGTCGGGGTGGAAGGTGTTGGTAAAGTGGATGAACTGTTCAACCTCCTCGTGGGAGCACGAGGCAGCGCCAATACAGTCATCGATGTAGCGGAGGAAAAGGTGGGGGGTGGTGCCAATGTAGCTGCGGAAGATGGACTGTTCCACATATCCTACGAAGAGGCAGGCATAGCTCGGGCTCATGTAGGTGCCCATGGCTACTCCTTTGGTTTGGAGGAAGTGGGAGGATTGGAAAGAGAAGTTGTTCAGGATGAGGACCAGTTCAGTGAGTCGAAGGAGGGTGTCATTAGAAGGGTACTGGTTAGTACGGCGGGAAAGGAAGAAGCGGAGGGCTTTAAGTCCTTCGTGATGGGGGATGGAGGTGTACAGGGACTGGATGTCCATGGTGAAGATAAGGCGTTGGGGACCAGGGAAGCGAAAATCATGGAGGGCGTGGGTGGTGTCCCGAACGTAGGTGGGCAGTTCTTGGACTAAGGGGGGGGGACAGGACCGTGTCAACATATGCAGAGATGAGTTCAGTGGGGCAGGAGCAGGCTGAGACAATGGGTCGGCCTGGGCAGTCAGGTTTGTGGATTTTGGGCATGAGGTAGAAACGGGCGGTGCGGGGTTGTGGGACTATGAGGTTGGAGGCGGTGGATGGGAGATCACCTGAGGTGATGAGGTTCTGGATGGTCTGGAAGATGATGGTTTGGTGGTGGGAGGTGCGGTCATGGTCAAGGGGGCAGTAGGAGGAGGTGTCCGCGAGCTGGCATTTAGCCTCAGCGGTGTAAAGGTCGGTGCACCTAACTACTACCGCGCCTCCCTTGTCTGCTGGTTTGATAGTGAGGTTGGGGTTGGAATGGAGGGAGTGGAGGGCTGCACGTTCCGAGGGTGAGAGGTTGGAGTGGGTGAGAGGGGTGGAGAAGTTGAGGCAGTTAATGTCGCGGCGGAAGTTGGCTATGAAGAGATCGAGGGCGGGTAAGAGGGCAGCACGGGGTGTCCAGGTGGATGGGGTGTGTTGGAGGCAGGAGAAGGGGTCGTCAGAGGGTGGTCGAGAATCTTGGTTGAAGAAGTAGGCGCGGAGGCGAAGGCAGCGGAAGAATTGTTCGATGTCACGCCGCATGTTGAACTCGATCCGAGAGCATAGGGGAATGAAGGTGAGGCCTCTGCTGAGGACTGATCTTTTTTGTAAACTACCCCAATTCTGTCTCATCATCCTCCAAGCTTTGATTGTATTTAATACAATAGGATTTTTACAATGATCCATAATAAATCTCATCTTATCCATAAATAGTAGATTGATGAGAGGACATTTTGCTTGGGAGGCCTCAATATCCAACCAAATTGATTGTGGGTTACAAGAGACCCAATCAGCTACATATGATAACAGAGAACTCAGTTGGTACCACATGAAATCCGGAAAATCCAGACCTCCCCTTACTTGTGGGAGCTACAACTTATCTAATTTAATAAGGGGCTGTCTATGACTCCAAATAAAGGAACTGAGCCAACCATAGAGGTAACACAGCGTCTGTCTTGGCAACATCAAGGGGAGCATTCTTATAGGGTATAATAAGTGAGGTAGAATACTCATCTTGACCAAAGCTATTCTTCCTAGCCAGGATATTGGGAGATCTTCCCAGCGTTGGAGGTCCTGCCTTATTTTCTCTAATAAGTGTGTAAAATTAGCTTTATATAGTTGACCAAATACCGGGGTAATAAAAATATCTAAATAAAGAAAGCCTCCCAGTGACCACCAAAAGGGGAAGCGGGATCCCTCCAGAAAATTGGATATGCTGGTAAGACCTCCTAGCAGCATGGCCTCTGATTTCATAGAATTAAATTTGTAACCTGAGAACATACCAAATAAGTTAACCACTTGAATTAAGCGGGGCACTGATGTCAATGAATCATTTAAGAAAAGAAGGACGTCGTCCGCATGGAGAGTGGTTTTATGCTTACCCGATCCTACCTCCGGGGCCATTATATTAGGGTCAGTTCGTATGGCTTCCGCCAGTGGCTCAATCACTAGTGTAAATAGTAGTGGTGAGAGAGGGCATCCTTGACGACAACTTCTGCCAATAATAAAACTATCTGATCTTACGCCGTTGGTAATCACCACTGCTTTGGGGTCACTATATAATACTGCAACCCATTTAGTAAAGACCTCTCAATACCAAACCGTTCCAAAGTATAAAAGAGATATGGCCATTCTACCCGATCAAATGCCTTGTCTGCATCTGGGGAGATGATTAATTCCGGTATCGCTCCCTGCTGGCAGACTTATACCATGTTTAACACTCTTCTAATGTTATTAGTTGATCTGCGATCCTTAATAAACTCCGTTTGATCCTCTTTTATAATGAATGGTAAAACCCTCTCTAATCTTAATGACAACATTTTTGATAGAATTGTAAAGTCCACATTCAAGAAGGGTATAGGTCAGTATGAAGTACAGTCATCTGGGGATTTTCTTTTCTTAAGAATGAGAGAGATATTTGCTTCTCTCAGGGAGGGCGGGAGGCTACCCTGACTGTGAATAATTACATATATCTATAAGTGGTCCAGCCAATTCATCTATAAATTCTTAATAGAACTCAGCCCGGAATCCATCTTCTCCGGGCACTTTACCGCTGTGGAGCTGCCTCACTGCCTCCTGGACTTTCTGGGTTGTCGGGGGGACGTTCAAAAGTGACACCTGCTCTGAGGTTAGGCCTGAGAGGGCCAGATTTAAAAAAAAAAGACTCCATCTTCCTCATTCTATCCTCACAGCCCTCCGACTTGGACAATTCGAAATAGAACTTTCTAAAGGTTGCATTAATCTTTTTAGGATCACAAGTCAAGGTACCAGCACCCTCTCTAATAGACGTAATGGATTAGGGAGCCTTTTTCTTTCTGGCAAGGTATGCTAGATACCTTCCCGGCTTATTGCCGTATTCCAATAATCTCTGCTTCGCAAATAGTATATCCGTCTTTGCTGTTTGAGTAAATGCCCTATTCAAAGTTGCCCTGAGGGCTGTAATCCGCTATAGTTTAGTAATGGAGGGCCTATCAGCATACGCTGTCTCAGCTGTCTTCAGGCGAGCCTTGAGCAGACCTGTTGTTCTCCCTTTTGTCTTTTTCAGGTCGCAGAATATGAGATAACCAAGCCATGCGCATATGCCTTAACAGTCTCCCACATCACCGATGAGTTACTGGCCTGAATTGATATCCCAGAAAGTTTTAAATTCCTGCGAGAAATATTCTATGAACTTACTATCCTTCAATAGGAAAGATTCCATACACCAGTGTCGGGAGCCCATCTCGTCGTCATTAGTCTTAACCTCCATATACACTGCTACATGTTCAGAAATAGTTATATTAACTATTTTACAAACAATGTTGAATTCAGAAAGGCTGAGGGGACAAAAACATATCAATTCTGGTATGGCACTTGTGTGGATTAGAAAAAAAAGTAAAATCTCTACCCTCAGGGTGAAGACACCTCCACACATCTACCTGCCCCAACTCCCTATTCAGATCAGCCAACAGCCTAGATCTCAGAGATATGCCTGCGGAGCTCCTAGGCATCCTGTCCACCTCGGAGTTGATAATACAATTAAAATCTCCCCCTATAATTGTGTGATGCACCCCAAGAGCCATCAACTTGGAGAACACATCTGTTACAAATGTAAAAGAATGTGCCGGGAGGCAATAAACATTAAAAATCCCATATTCCTCTCCATACATTAGGGCTTGAAGTAATATATACCGTCTGGACTCATCTCTTATCTGGCTTAGCATTTGGAAGGGAAGATTCTTCCGGGTAAGAATGGCCACTCCCCTACTTTTTGAGCTAAAATCCTCCCTGCTGCAGCTTCGAATGCTCCTTATCAAGTAGACATGTCTCTTGTAGAAGGATTACATCAACCCTTTCTTTTTTAAGACTTGATAATATCTTTTTCCTTTTAATTGGCGAGTGGCTCCCCTTGACATTCCAGGTGCACCATTTAAACGAATGACTAGCCATGATCGTTCAAGAAAGTCCGAGACCCCCCCAGGAGGAAGAACCCCACTCAAAAGGCATTGAGTAAAGACCATAAACAATTCACATATAAAAACAACCTTTAAAGCAACTAAATCAAAACAGCTAAGAACTATTCCTAAAAAAAACATAAGTCATAATTAAAAGGAGACTTTCCCCCTTGTCCACAGGAGGCACTCCTACCTTCCAGTAATCCCACCATAACACCTCTCAGCTGGAGCCATGCCCTCGGCCCAAACATTACAAAGTAAGGTAAACAGATATCTTATAATACAAGAATTAAAAGTGGGCAACCAACCCACCCCCTCCATATTATTACCCAGGCACTTTTAACAAAACAGCAACATAAAATAGAATATATAAAATTACAATACCCGCAAATATTAAGGGACAAAAAACAACTCAGAAACATCCCCCAACAATCGGATAAACCGAGCGAGTTATAGATGAGTCAAAAGAAAGAACCCCCACCCGGAGGAAGGATGGAAAAGAGAAAGAGGGAAAGGGGAGAAGAAAAAACAGAAGGAGGCCAAAATCAAGTCATTATCCATATAGTTCAAGTCCATCAGTCTATTTGAGAGCATCCAAAAATCCTTTTACTTTTTCTGACAATCCAAAGTTATACACAGATCCTCCATGACTGAAGCATAGCATTGCTGGGTTTTGCATGGAATATTGAATATTTAAATCCCTCAGACACTTCTTTACCTCGTCAAACGTCTTCCTCTTGCAAGTTACAACCAGAGAGAGAGAAATCCTGGAACAGCATTATTTTGGAACCCTTGCATACCATGACTTGGGGTCCTTTCCCAAAACTCTGGAGGCCTCCAGCAGCATTTGTTTTTCCTGCAGTGCTGAAGTCGAACTATGACCGGGTGGGGGCGCTGGTCCAACCCGACCCTGCGCACAGCAATCCGGTGGGCTTGCTCAGCCCGCACCGGGCCCAGCTCAGACTCCAGCTTCAACAGCTGTGGGAGCCATTGCTCCAAAACATCAACAAGCTGGCTTTCCTCCTCCCGTTACGGAAGGCCCAGCAACCGAATATTTTTCCAACGACCTCAATTTTCAAGGTCATTGATATGTTCTTCTAAGGCCCAGACTCGGCGCTCCAGAGCCCAGACCTGTCCCACAGAGGATTCAGCAGCGGTCTCGGAGGCCGTGGCCTGTTGCTCTGCCCCTCCAACATGCTGTCTCTCGGTCATGCTTCTGCAGCATGACAGAGATTGACTCCCACCTGCAGCTTAACCATCTCCGAGTTGAGTCTCGCCTTTGCTGGTAAGTCCCCCGAGGTGGCCGTGGCCGTCTCGGTTGCTGCCGGGGCGGGACGTCTCTCCCTGTTGCGAACTCCATGATCCTTTACCGTTGGTCATTTCAAAATGTATCAAACTGCTAAAGTTTGATGCAGAATGACCAAAGCTGCTGGGACAAAACTATTTTTAACAGTTTAGAAAGTGAGGGGAGGGTAGGTACCCCACTTTGCCTGGGTCCTGGGCAGAGCTCAGCAGAATCAGAATTAATGTGTCGCCACCATCTTGAATCCACACCCCCGTCCAATTTTTTTAATACATCTCCCCAATTGGCAGTGCCAATACCAATCCATTGATCTATTTTTGCTGAAAGATACTTTTCTATATTCCCAGGCTCTATATACTGTATTATATTATAATTGAGTCCAATTCCTCCTATCATTATAAATAAACATTTTGTTTTTATAAATACAATGAAACTCTTTTGTTTTCTTAATATTTACATTCAATCCTGTACTCTCGCAAACCTTCTGCACTATTTTCAGGTTAACCACCATTCCTTCATAGGTATGACTTACTAGCGCAATGTCATCCACAAAAGCCAATGACACACAATGATAGTTGTCACTGTCGGGATCTAAAAAGACCCTCTTATTACTGTCTTCCCTGCTTTATGCCTTTTAAAATATCAATTTTATTAGTTTTACATTTAAAACCTTCTACTGTAGTGCTGTTATCAAGATGTGTGTTATTAGTTTCACAAATTCTGTCGGTAGTGATAATCTATTAAGAGCTTTTAATATGTGTTTATGTCCTACCGAATCAAAGGCTTTGGCTAAATCAATAAATACAATTGCCAATTCTTGTTTTCTCTTTATCGATCAACTTATGATGTTACTTAAAATTTTGATATTCTGATCACAACCAGAGACTCCTGTAAGAAATCCTTTCTGCTGTTTATTTAGTTTGATTAATTCACTTAATCTTTTGGCCATGATCTTGGTAAAGATCCTGAGTAGGATAGGCCCTATCATTATTGGTCTCCAATTATCAATTTATCTCAATTCCCCTTTATCATTAGTTTAGGAATAAGTACTGTGCAACTGACTTTCGTTTACTTGGGAACATTACCGGTTTTCAACCATATTGAAAATATTCTAGGAAGTATTTAATTATCCATATATTGTATATAGCTATTATGTCTTTAACCTCCATGCCGTCCGGCCCAGCAGCAGTTTTTGAGTCTATTGCCCTCAGGGCCTGATCAACTTCCTCTACTGTCATTGGCTGGACTAAGGAGTTATTTAAATGGGTGTCCCTTTATATTTTGCGAAATTTTTAATATTTGATTTATCATTCGGTGTTGATAATTTGTTTCAGAAGAACTCCTCAAGTTCCTCCTTTTTTAGTGGACAAATACTATTTATGGGGGCTCCCATCAATTCCCTCACTAAATACTGTCTTCTGTGTTTGAAAAATGTTTGTACTTCCTTGAATTTAACTTTCTTTATTGCAAATTTCTACCTCGCATTATTACTTTGAGAGCTATCCCCTTTCCGGGTTTGATTCCTTCTCTCTCTAATTATCGTATTCCTCTTTTTTCCATCGTCCTTTTTCTTTAATAGCTTTTTTGTAATTTTATCCATTATTCTATTATTTTCTCTTGCTATATTACGTTTATTTTTAATTATGTTATGCTCAATTAAATTTAATAAATTGTTTATAGATTTTTTTGCTTTTATTGCTTCCTTCATTTTTATTCTCGCAAGATAGACCTAGCTTTTCTAATTTATTTTGCATCTCTTCCACATTCTCTGCCCTTACTGTTTCTTCTCTTTCTCCTTCTTCATCTTTATTATCCTTCCCAAACTCAATTTCTTCCTCATCTTCCTTATCTTCTCTATTCCTATTACTATTATTTTGCTTCACTAAGATTCTTCTTTTATCTGAAATTTATTTGGGTGTTAGTTTTTTGTTGTTCTGCTATCTTTTTTTTATATACCTACTGTCGGAATATTGTTTTTCCAACTCTTGCAACATTGCTACTTCAGTACTAGACCAGACTCCCTGTTTACATTTATTCTTATTTTGGTTATTTTGACTATCTTTATTCTTACTGACACTTTGAGTTCTTTTAGAATTCCTAAGAGCAGCATGCTTGTGTCTTTCATGTTGCACTAGTCCTGTGGCAGTAAGTAAATATGAGAGGGCACTTTTCACATTGGAAGACCTCATCTATTAAGATTTCTTTCTTCCCTTACAATTAGAATAATGGCATGCCCCCGCATGGTAGCTTCTTTCCCAATTGCATTTGCTACATCTAACCCGTACTGATTTTATGCCCCCTACATCTATTTATATGTTTCCTGAATTGTCCAGTTGTGTTATATAGGACAAGATTCACATTTTAAATTATTAATTGGATATTTTATGATCAAATTTAGTTTATCCTTGTTGGATGCAGTTGGAATTACAACCATTGGTTTAGTTGGAATATTCAATTCCTCGCTTCTATGCTCTTTAGTTGAATTAAACTTAAAAAGCTCTTTAAAATTTGAATTGTAAAATGTATTGGTTGTTAAAAGACCCAGTCTAGGAGGGGCTGACTCCTTTGACTAAATTGTTTCTCCACTCTGATTCTGAATATTTGAAATGTTTTCCCCATGATTACTATCCTAAGGTAGAAGACCTGAAGGGTCACCAGCCATCTCATATTTCTTCTGTGGCCGTATTAGCCGACCTGGAATGAGTAATACTCCAGCAATGGCTTGACTAAGATTAAAACCGCTCAATGCCAGTTAAAAGCAAAACTCGGACAAAATCCATTGCACAGTGGCTCAGTGGTTAGCACTGCTACCTCACAGCGCCAGGGACCCGGGTTCAATTCCAGCCATGTGTAACTGTCTGTGTGGATTTTGCACATTCTCCCCGTGTCTGCGTGGGTTTCCTCCAGGTGCTCCAGTTTCTTCCTACAATCCAAAAGATGGGCAGGTTAGGTGAATTTGCCATACTAAATTGCCCATTGTGTCAGGTGCATTAGTTGGAGTAAATATAGTGTAGAGTACAGGAATGGGCCTGGGTGGGTTTCGATTAGATTAGTTACAGTGTGGAAACAGGCCCTTTGGCCCAACAAGTCCACACTGACCCACCGAAGCGCAAACCACCCAGACCCATTCTCCTACATTTACCCCTTCACCTAACACTACGGGCAATTTAGCATGGCCAATTCACCCAACCTGCACATTTTTGGACTGTGGGAGGAAACCCACGCAGACACGGTGCGAATGTGCAAACTCCACACAGTCAGTCGCCTGAGGTGGGAATTGAACCCAGGTCTCTGGCGCTGTGAGGCAGTAGTGCTAACCACTGTGCCACTATGCCGATCCTCTTTGGAGGGTCGGTGTGGACTTGCTGGGCTAAAGGGCCTGTCTCCACACTGCAGGGAATCTAATCTAAAAGTAAAAACAGCAATAAGACAGTTAATGTTTGCCAAATTCTGTCAAATAATTTTGAAATTGTCCTTCCCCCTATTTAGACACAACTTTTGCACTATCTTTATCCCTTTTCATAATAACTTTGAAACTTATTTAGTTATTGTCACTATCCCAAATTCCTTGACATTTCAACCACTTGACCAGTTTCATTCTCTCAGATTAAGTCTAGCACCACCCCATTTCTAGGAAGACTATCCACTATATGCAGGAGGCACAAAAAGCTTGCACGTTTTAATCATCTCCCAGAGCTATTGCCAGGGCCTCTGGATTACTGGCCCATGGCAATGTGACAATGTCCCAGTCTCCCCTGCTGACTCTATAGCTCCCCACTCTGTCCCCACCCCTGTGATCTAGCTCTCTGCTGTGATCTGGAACTCTCCCACACCCCGACTCCAGAGTTCCCAACTCTCCTCCCAAACACCTGGGACTCCACTCCCCAACTCTTCTTTTGTGACCCCTTGTGCCCAAATTCCCCTCCCCTTGACTCCAGTGCTCCCTTTGCCATCCTCCATGGCTTACCTTACCAACCCTGGTGACCCCAGATTTGCCCCTAGGCCTTTTGCCCAGTTCCTGTTTTGCTTTCTCCAGTCCACTTTTTCTTCCATTTATCACATCCACTTCATACACCGCTGCCAGCCGGGCTGACACAGAAATTCTCAGTGGGGAGCTCCTAAACACACTCTGCCATTTGATTAGAAAGTAACCAGCAAGCAGCTCATGCCATGCTGTAGTTCTTTGCTCAAATTCCCTGACCTTCAGGAGATATCAGTAGGAACACTGTATTTCCAGCCTTATTGCTTTGGTTAGCTTGCTATTTTGTTTATTTTTAATGAGAAAATAAGCTTGCCAGGATTGAAGATAATAAACTCAATGGGAACAGTGTTTCAATGTGGCTAACAAGAGAAGTTAAATTAGCTTGAGCTTACAAGAAGAGGCTTATAATGTTGCCAGAATTATACTAACACTGGAGTCTCGAAGAATTTTAGAATTCTGCGAATGGTAACCGATAAAGAGAAAATAGAATACAAAAGTAAATTAGTAACAGACAAAAAGGAATTCTGGGAACTTCTAAAACTATGTAAAAAGGAAGAAATTAGCAACAGGAAAATGGGTCCTTTAGAGATAGAGGAAATATTATAATTGGAATGTGGAGAAAATAGAGACATTAAACAAATATTTTTTATTAGTTTTTATGATTGTAAACACAAAAATGTAAAAAAACTTCAGAAAACCAAAATTCAGTGAGATCATCAAAGAAACAAGTATTGGTAGTGTATTGGACAGCGAAGAAGGTTACCTCAGAGTACAACAGGACCTTGATCAGATGGGCCAATGAGCCGAGGAGTGGCAGATGGAGTTTAATTTAGGTAAATGTGAGGTGCTACATTTTGATAAGGCAAATCTAGGCAGGACTTATACACTTTGTGGGAAGGTCCTGGGGACTGTTGCTAAATAAAGAGACCTTGGAGTGCAGGTTCATAGTTCCTTGAAAGTAGAGTTGCAGGTAGATAGGATAGTGAAGATGGTGTTTAGTATAGTTGCCTTTACTGATCAGTGCATTGTGCAAAATTGTTGGGAGGTGATGTTGCAGCTGTACAGGATATTAGTTAGGCCACGTTTGGAATAATGCTTGTAATTCTTGGCTCTCTGCTATAAGAAGGATGTTGTGAAACTTGAAAGGTTTCAGAAAAGATTTTCAAGGGTGTTGCCAGGGTTGGAGGGTTTCAGCTATAAGGAGAGGCTGAATAGACTAGGGTTATTTTTCCTGGAGCATCACATGCTGAGGAGTGCCATTATAGAGATTTATAAAATCATAAGGAGCATGGATAGGATGAATAGAAAAGGACTTTTCTCTGGGGTGGGGGAATCCAAAACTAGAGGGCATAGGTTTAACGTGAGAGGGGAAAGATTTAAAAGAGACCTAAGGGACAATTTTTTCATGCAGAGGGTGGTGCAAGTATGGTATGAGCTGCTAGAGGCAGTGGTAGAGGCTGGTACAATTACAACATTTGAAAGACATCTGGATGGGTATATGAGTAGGGTTTAGAGGGATATGGGCCAAATGTTGGCAAATGGAACTATATTAATTTAAGATATCTGGTCAGCATGGACAAGTTGGACCAAAGGATCTGTTTCCATATTGTACATCTCTATGACTCTATGACAGTGTGAATTACGATTTGAAAATAGATAGTATAGATGAACTTAGAGGGTCAAAAATTCCCTCGATCTGTTCGATTACACATGAGAAGTTTAAAAGAGACGGCTACAAAACAATGGGTGGGTTGGTTTTGATCTTCTAGAATTGCCTGGAGTTTAGTATTTTTGTAATTCGATCAGGGTTAGGGTTAACCCTTATCTGCAGCCTAACCCTCATGGGACAACCACGGAGTGTTGTGTACAGTTTTGATCTCTTTACCTGAAGAAGAATATATTGCAATAAAGAGTTTGCAATAATGGTTCAGAAAACTTATTCTTTGAATCAAGGGATTGTCTTATCTGGAATATCAAATATTCTACACCTAAATTCACAGCACAGGTATTTGAGTGATTACCTTATTGGAACCTAAAGTCTTGAGATGATAGATGCTTGCATTCTATTTTTTCTGGCTTGAAATCTAGGAATCGTAGCCTTAGAATAAAGGGTTTTTAGGAGAAATTTAGGAGATGAGAAATTTCTTTACTCATACTGTGAATTCTTGATCTTTACTTTCATAGGTTGGAATTCCTTGCCACAGAGAGTTGTAGAGGAAGAGACCTTATGTATATTCAAGGCTAAGGTTAATAGATTCTTAATCAATAGGGGAAGCAAGTGTTCGTAGAATCCCTACCTTGTGGAAGCAAGCCATTTGGCCTATCGTGTCCACACTGACCCTCTGAACAGCATGCTACCTAAACCCATCTCCTACTCTATCCCAGTAATCCTGCATTTCTCATCCCTAACCCACCTAACCTACACATCCCTTGACACAATAGGCAATTTAGCATGGAAAATTCACCTAATCTGCACATGTTTGGACTGTGGGAGGAAATCGGAGCACCTGGAGGAAACCCACGCAGACAGAGGATGAATGTGCAAACTCCACATAGATAGTTGCCCGTAAGTGGAATCAAACCCAGGTTTCTGGCGCTGTGAGTCAGTAGTGTTAACCACTGAGTCACGACGCCACATATTGTAGGGAAATGGCAGGAAAGTGGACATAAAGAATGTTGGATCTGCCATGGTCCTATTGAATGATGGAGCAGGGTCAAGAAGCCAAATAGCCTACTCCTGTGCCTATTTTGTATGGTTGTGGATGCTTATTTGGAGTTTATTCAAGGCATAGATTGCTAGACTTTAGTAAATAAGAGCATTTGGGAGAAATGGCAATAAGTTGGAAAGATAGAAGTCAAGTACAAGATCAGCTATTACTTTATTGAATGGCAGAACAAGTTTCAAGAGCTGAATGGCCATTCTTGCCCCTCTTTTTCCAGTTCTTCTGTTCTTATATTCTTAACCACTCCCTTGAAATGGGGATTGCTGTTGTTCCTTTTGTCCGAGGAGGCACTTGATTACATGTGGTATAGTCTGGATAGGTCTACAGTTCTGAAGAAGAGTCACTGGATCCAAAACATTAACTCTGTTTTCTAACCATAGATGCTACCAGACCTGGTGAGCTTTTCCATCAATTTCAGTTTTTGTTTTTGTTTATGTTTTTCAGCATCCACAATTCTTTTGTTTTTTTATGTAGGTATACATTTCTTGAATTTCAGTAGCTCCATTTCATAACCAGTAATTGCCATGTGAACATTTTGATTCTATCCCGCCATGACATCATTGCTTTGATGGAATTTTTGCATTAAAATCCATTTTGGAAGGCTAACTCCTGAAATTTCACAGATATTGCCTTTTTAACCAAAGGTGGCCCTTTGCACCCCGATGGAAATGCACCTGCCTAGCTTTGCATTTAACCTAAGCTCTCCTATATAAATTATTGCACTAATTAGTTCACTGACTACTTTCTGCACTTGGCAGTCAACGTATTTATTTCAACTTGCTTTTGTTTTACCATTTGTTTAATTTTCTTAGATTTCTAAGCAAAATCAGTTTGCATGGGCCAGCAAAATAGTGACTTGCTGAAATTTTAATGGTATTGTCCCTTTAAGAGAGACACTTGACTTTGGACAACTAGGGTTGGGCATGCATGAATCTATAATTAAATGGTATCCAAACTGGATGTTTTTGTCACATGGATGGTTGTATAATTCAGATGAGGCATGTTCTTATAGTCCACTGGCTGATTTAAAATTCCTTTTTTTTCCTCCAAATTTACTGTGGTATGTACTGGTTCATTGGTTAGTTTCTGTGATCAATGGATAGGAGTATAAAATCATGTCATGCAATTACAATTCACTTCAAGTTACAGGTAGTTATTATTTCTGCCGGAGTTTGCTTTGCTTGATTCAATTAAATTTACTATTTGTTATCCTGAACCAAAGACAAATAATTTATGAAATTGGAGAAATTTTTGACAATTTATTATTGATAATGTTTTATGATGATAAGAATATTTAATAATAGTTAATACTGATTGAATATTTTATTTGTGTGTGATTGCATTTTTCCCCCTAGGAATTGAGTGATCTTCATGCAGATGCATTGCATGTACTAGCAAACTGTCTGGAAGAGGCACAGAATGTTACAATTATCCGTGAATCAGGAGCTCTGGAAAAGTTTTTGTTATTTGTAGCTACCTCCTCGTTTCCTGAAGCACAGAGGCATGCAACTAATGCAATAACAAGATCAGCTCGTAACAGTATGTTAGAACTTGATTTTACCAAATACATTTAAAGTGGATTATTACCAGTATGAAATTTTTATAAGTTGTAATTTACTGCTAAAACTTAATGATTAAAACAATATTCCAGGATCTATGTAAATATAATAGAATTAATAGTACTTTGTTTGTCTGCCACTTACATGCATATTATGGTACAGCATATTTTCATATGGAAATTAAATGCAGCTGTCATTTTTAAACAATGCTAAGTAGTAGAGTCGCGTATGGTGTTCGCCCAAAAAGTAACAGTTCTTCTAGATGCATTTATTCTGGGAGAGAGAATAATCAACTACCAAATGCAGAACTGAAAGTGAAATGTCACATGAAAGGACACCAGAAAGTCAGAAAATGGAGTTACCCTATTGACAGCCTCAAGTCAGCTCCCTTATTCAGTTTACTCATGGCAACTTACCTTCAACTCGTTTTATGAATCTCCGCTCCATACTCTTTCATACGCTTACCAAAAACATTCTCTTAACAATTTGGATGAAGGCTGAGGGAATTGTTGTTTAGTTTGCAGTTGACATAAAGATAGGTGGAGGAGTAGGTAATGTTGAGATGGCAGGGAGACAGCAGAAGGACTTGGATAGGCCAGGAGTATGGGAAAAGAAGTGGCAGGTAGAATACAATGTAGTAAAGTGTAAGCTTATGCACTTGGGTAGGAAGAGTAGAAGTATAGATTATTTTCTAAACTATTTTTCAGAAAGCACAAAGACACTTAAGAGTCCTATTTCAGGAATTTGTTAGGGTTAACAAACAGGTTCACTTGGCAGTTAGGAGGGTAAATGCAATGTTAGCATTTGTTTCAAGAGGGCTAGAATACAAGGGCAGAGATGCATTGCTGAGATTGTGTAAGGCTCTGGTCAGACCGCATTTGGAATATTGTGAGCAGTTTTAGGCCCCATATGTGCTGGTGTTGAAAAGGAGATTTATAAGAATGACCCCTGCGGTGAAGAGATTGTCATATGAGGAACGGTTGAGGTCTCTGCATCTGTACTCAGTGAAGTTTAGAAGAATGAGGGGTGATCTCATTGAAACTTACAGAATACTCAGAGGCCTGAATAGAACGGATGTGGAGAAGATGTTGTCACCAGTCAGAGAGAATAGGACCTGAGGGCACATTTTCAGAGTGAAGGTATGAACCTTTAACTGAAATGAAGAATTTCATCAGCCAGATGGTTGTTAATCTGTGGAACTCAGTGCCATAGAAAGCTGTGGAGGCCAAGTCATTGAATAAAGACAGAGATAGATAGGTTCTTGATTTGTAAGGGAATCAAAGGTGTTTGGAAGATGGGGGAGAATAGGGTTGAGAAACATGTCAGTCATGATCAAATGGTGAAGCATATTTGATGGGCCAAATGACCTAATTCTGTTCTTATATCTTAGGTCTCATGATCTATTTCTATCTGGAAATTTCAAACTACCCCAGTACCAAATTCTTTTGAGTAATCCCAGATTTCTACCTTTTTACATGAAAAGATATTTCTTCATTTTGCTTCTGAATGGCTCGCTCTACATTTAAATTTATGTCTGTTTCTTCTTGATTCTTCCACCAGAAATTGTTCTCTGTATGTACCCTGTCAATTCCATTTAACATTTTAACTCAATTGGATCATTTCTCAGTCTTCTACATTCAAGGGAATATGAACAACTTGTCCTTCCCATTAACCATTTAAGTCTGGTATTGTTTTGCGTTACCTGTCTCTTCCCCACTGTAATATTATATAGAAATACTGTGCTTATTGGCAGGTAACAAAAGAGTCTTGGTAATTGTATGCTGCTGATATTTACTCAATTAAAGGAGAATATTACTGCAGAAGAAAGTATTTTCAAAATTGTATGCAAATTTTTTAACAACCTTTTAAAGTTGTTTTCAAACCTGTTTATTGAATCATCAATCCTTCATGCTGACACCTCTCAAACTATGTCAACTTAATTCAACTACAGGTTCAGAGTTTAACTAAGACCTTCTCATGTTCTTCCCCATATCGGTTCCCCATGGGAGACTGATTAGCAAGGTTAGATCTCACGGAATACAGGGAGAACTAACCATTTGGATACAGAACTGGCTCAAAGGTAGAAGACAATGGTGGTGGTGAAGGGTTGTTTTTCAGACTGGAGGCCTGTGACCAGTGGAGTGCCACAAGTATCGGTGCTGGGTCGTCTACTTTTTGTCATTTACATAAATGATTTGGATGCGAGCATAAGAGATACATTTAGTAAGTTTGCAGATGACACCAAAATTGGAAGTATAATGGACAGTGAAGAGGGTTACCTCAGATTACAGCAGGATCTTGACCAGATGGGCCAATGGGCTGAGAAGTGGCAGATGGAGTTTAATTCAGATAAATGCGAGGTGCTGTATTTTGTGAAAGCAAATCTTAGCAGGACTTATACATTTAATGGTAAGGTCCTAAGGTCCTAGAGAGTGTTGCTGAACAAAGAGACCTTGGAGTGCAGGTTCATAGCTCCTTGAAAATGGAGTTGCAGGTAGATAGGATAGTGAAGAAGGCATTTGGTATGCTTTCTTTTATTGGTCAGAGTATTGAGTACAGGAATTGGGAGATCATGTTGCGGCTGTACAGGACATTGGTTAGGCCACTGTTGGAATATTGCGTGCAATTCTGGTCTCCTTCCTATTGGAAAGATGTTGTGAAACTTGAAAGGGTTCAGAAAAGATTTACAAGGATATTGCCAGGGTTGGAGGATTTGAGTTATAGGGAGAAGCTGAACAGGCTGGGGCTGTTTTCCCTGGAGCGTCGGAGGCTAAGGGGTGATCTTATAGAGGTTTACAAAATTATGAGGGGCATGAGTAGGGTAAATAAGCAAAGTTTTTTCCCTGGGGTCAGGGAGTCCAGAACTTGAGGGCATAGGTTTAGGGTGAGAGGGGAAAGATATAAAAGAGATCTAAGAGGCAACGTTTTCACGCAGAGGGTGGTACGTGTATGGAATGAGCTGCCAGAGGAAGTGGTGGAGGCTGGTACAATTGCAACATTTAAAAGGCATTTGGATGGGTATATGATTAGGAAGGGTTTGGAGGGATATGGGCCGGGTACTGTCAGGTGGGACTAGATTGGGTTGGGATATCTGGTCGGCATGGACAGGTTGGACCAAAGGGTCTGTTTCCATGCTATACATCTCTATGACTCTATGATCTTTTCCAAGCTGATGTAACCTGAATTCCCTCTGCAGATATTCACATGCACATTTTATCTGAACCTATTACTTACTACTTCATCTTTTCCTGTTGGGCCCTTATCACATGCCTTGTTATTCAGTCATGTCACTCTAGTTTTTTCTATCTCAGATACTTTTATCCCACTCATAACGAAGGTCTCTTCAGCTGTAAGAATACTAGCTTTTACGAGTGATATAGTCTTAGCAAGTGAAATATCCTCATCAGTGATTGCTAATCTTGCCAACTACCTTTCTGAATCATTTGTTCCACAATGTAACAATCTTGTGGACTATGTAGTGGAATCAAAAATCGCTGTCCATCTTTGCATTCACTTGTGAATGAAGTCATTGCAAATGAAACTCCATTACTTCGGAAGAGAGGGAAGGAAAAAGGAAGTATTTACACGCTGACCAATTTAACAAGAGTTGTGGAGGACAAATGCAAATTGATTAGAGTAAACAGGAACTGATTAAAGAGAGTGTATATGGATCTGGGGTAAAAGATCACAACTCCAGGTCATAGTCCAACAGGTTTATTTGAAAGCATGAGCTTTCAGAGTGTTGCTTCTTCATCAGGTGGTTCATCAGAAATAGCAGCATTCCGAAAGCTCGTGCTTTGAAATAAACCTGTTGGACTATAAGCAGGCATTGTGATTTTTAACTTTGAAAACCTCAGTCCTACACCGGCACCTCCAAATCATATATGGACCTGTGAAGAGTAGATCATGTCTGACTAGTTAGATATTTTAAGATCCCTGGGAAACTGAATAGAGCAGTATCAATCAGGAAGCTATGCATGTGGACTTTCCAATGGTGTTTGATAATATCACATCTCCCCAGCATGTCAGCTATAGACAGGATAGATCGAGTGAATCCTTAGAAGAGTATAAAGAAAGTAGGAGTATACTTAAGAGGGAAATCAGGAGGGCAAAACATGACATAGCTTTGGCAAATAGAATTAAGGAGAATCCAAAGGGTTTTTACAAATATATTAAGGACAAAAGGGTAACTAGAGAGAGAATAGGGCCCCTCAAAGATCAGCAAGGCGGCCTTTGTGTGGAGCCGCAGAAAATGGGGGAGCTACTAAATTAGTATTTTGCATCAGTATTTACTGTAGAAAAGGATATGGAAGATATAGACTGTAGGGAAAAAGATGGTGACATCTTGCAAAATGTTACAGAGGATTACAGAGGAGGAAGTGCTGGATGTCTTGAAACGGGTAAAGGTGGATAAATCCCCAGGACCTGATCAGGTGTACCCGAGAACTCTGTGGGAAGCTAGAGAAGTGATTGCTGGGCCTCTTGCTGAGATATTTGTATCATCGATAGTCACAGGTGAGGTGCTGGAAGACTGGAGGTTGGCAAACGTGGTGCCACTGTTTAAGAAGGGCGGTAAAGACAAGCCAGGGAACTATAGACCGGTGAGCCTGACCTCGGTGGTGGGCAAGTTGTTGGAGGGAATCCTGAGGGACAGGATGTACATGTATTTGGAAAGGCAAGGACTGATTCGGGATAGTCAACATGGCTTTGTGCATGGGAAATCATGTCTCACAAACTTGATTGAGTTTTTTGAAGAAGTAACAAAGAAGATTGATGAGGGCAGAGCAGTAGATGTGATCTATATGGACTTCAGTAAGACGTTTGACAAGGTTCCCCATGGGAGACTGATTAGCAAGGTTAGATCTCATGGAATACAGGGAGAACAAGCCATTTGGATACAGAATTGGCTAAAAGGTAGAAGACAGAGGGTGGTGGTGGAGGGTTGTTTTTCAGACTGGAGGCCTGTGACCAGTGGAGTGCCACAAGGATCGGTGCTGCGCCCTCTACTTTTTGTCATTTACATAAATGATTTGGATGCGAGCATAAGAGGTACAGTTAGTAAGTTTGCAGATGACACCAAAATTGGAGGTGTAGTGGACAGCGAAGAGGGTTACCTCAGATTACAACAGGATCTGGACCAGATGGGCCAATGGGCTGAGAAGCGGCAGATGGAGTTTAATTCAGATAAATGCGAGGTGCTGCATTTTGGGAAAGCAAATCTTAGCAGGACTAATACATTTAATGTAAGGTCCTAGGGAGTGTTGCTGAACAAAGAGACCTTGGAGTGCAGGTTCATAGCTCCTTGAAAGTGGAGTCGCAGGTAGATAGGATAGTGAAGAAGGCATTTGGTATGCTTTCCTTTATTGGTCAGAGTATTGAGTACAGGAGTTGGGAGGTCATGTTGAGGCTGCACAGGACATTGGTTAGGCCACTGTTGGAATATTGCGTGCAATTCTGGTCTCCTTCCTATTGGAAAGATGTTGTGAAACTTGAGAGGGTTCAGAAAAGATTTACAAGGATGTTGCCAGGGTTGGAGGATTTGAGCTTCAGGGAGAGGCTGAACAGGCTGGGTCTGTTTTCCCTGGAGCCTCGGAGGCTGAGGGGGTGACCTTATTAGAGGTTTACAAAATTGAGTTGTAATCTGAGGGGCATGGATAGGATAAATAGACAAAGTCTTTTCCCTGGGGTCGGGGAGTCCAGAACTAGAGGGCATAGGTTTAGGTGAGAGAGGAAAGATATAAAAGAGACCTAAGAGGCAACGTTTTCACGCAGAGGGTGGTACGTGTATGGAATGAGCTGCCAGAGGATGTGGTGGAGGCTGCTACAATTGCAACATTTAAAAGGCATTTGGATGGGTATATGAATAGGAAGGGTTTGGAGGGATATGGGCCGGGTGCTGGCAGGTGGGACTAGATTGCGTTGGGATATCTGGTCGGCATGGATGGGTTGGACCAAAGGGTCTGTTTCCATGCTGTACATCTCTATGACTCTATGTAACTATAGATAAATAATGTGACAAGAATTTTTAATTGGTGGAGAGATTGAAGACTGAGAATAGGAATAAAGGAAAGTCTCAAAAATTTGGACAACAGATTAAGCAAGCCATTTCCCACTGCTTCTCTGCAAAGGTGATTGATGTTGGTGGTACTTTCCATCAAGAGGGTGCTGCTGCAATTCCAAACAAATGTTCTCAATTAAGCAAAGTTGTGTATGATGTTTAGTGCTGATGTGATGGCAGATACACAATTTGTAAGCATTAACAAGTATCTGATTGAATCTAACATGTTCCACTGTTTGTAATAGGCAGAGTACTGTACACAAATGTTAATGTGAACCATCCACTGTTAGATGTGCATCTGCAATTAGGAAGCCCTTGCTGAAAAATCCTAACCATGCTAAATTTTACCCTCGCTACTAATTTAATAAATTATATCTGCTAGAAACAATATACATTTGAATGCAGGCACATGGACTTTAAAAACAAAAGGAATAGGTTCAAACTTTGCACTTTTAAAATAATTATTTAGAAGCATGGGGAACTCATAGTTCTCCACTGCTTTCCGTATGGCAAAGTTTCAAGAAATTTTGTTGTGTTGCCATAGTCTTACCAGACCGTAGGGGCTGATTTCTCATTAGAGAGAAGCAACTGGTAGTAATTTAACCTGAGGGTCACCAGACCTCAAGAAAGGGAAGAGATTGAGAAGTAGAGTCCTTCATGGTAGCCCACTCCACCGAGGATATGCAGGTCATTGGACTCATCCACCGCCAAACCACAACAACGCGACGGTCGGAGGAGGAGCGTCTTATCTTCCGACTGGGAACCCTCCAACCACAGGGGATGAACTTGGACTTCACCAGTTTCTTCATCCCCCCTCCCCCCACCTTGTCTCAGCCAAATCCCTCCAGCCCGGCACCGCCTTCCTGACCTGCAGTCTTCTTCTTGACCTCTCCGCCTCCATCCTACTCCGACCTATCACCCTCACCTTGACCTCTTTCCACCTATCACATTTCCAACGCCCCTCCTCCAAGTCCCTCCTCCCTACCTTTTATCTTCTCCTGCTGAACACTCTCTGCTCATTCCTGAAGAAGGGCCTGTGCCCGAAACGTCGAATCTCCTGTTCCCTGGATGCTGCCTGACCTGCTGTGCTGTTCCAGCAATAAAGTTTCAACTTTGATCTCCAGCATCTGCAGACCTCACTTTCTCCTTCATGGTAACCTCAAGTCATGCTATTGGCTTCACACTGCTTTGTAAACCAACCATCCAGACAACTGAGCTAAACTGATTCCCCCAGCCAACTATGGTCCACTTGCCAACCAAATCTTTTCTACAGTCTAAGTTATTGTGAGTGTTTAAAACTTGATATCCTTGCATCCATCGTGATGCATGCAGGATGAAAAACTTTGGCTGTATGTCTTTTGTTTCGGTAATAATAAAGGGAAAGTTCCATTGATAGTAAGATATCTCAGGTGGAGTTTGGGATGGATCAACACTATTAGATCAAGTTAATGTCTTAAATAATGGAATAGATAATTGTGTTATCAAGTTAATTTAGAGGGCTCAATAAGTTATGTGGATGTGCTGAAGATTTTATAAAGCTCCACAAACTAAATGGGCCAGATGTTCAACTGTGGGATTGACAAGCATTTCATTTGTGAAAAAGACTAGGAGAAAGTGAGGACTGCAGATGCTGGAGATCAGAGCTGAAAAATGTGTTGCTGGAAAAGCGCAGCAGGTCAGGCAGCATCAAAGGAGCAGGAGAATCGACGTTTCGGGCATAAGCTCTTCTTCAGGAATCGCTTGTTTCACTTGTGGGTAACACAGCTGTGTACATGTGCAATGACTCTGAGGTTCTATGCATAGAAATCAGAAGTACCAAAAGCAGTTTTGAGGAGAGATGTAATCACTGGGAATCCTTTGAAAAGGCAAGAGACTGCAATAACTGGGACTGGTGCCATTATGTGCTATTTTTAGAAGGAGTGAATGTTTAATGTGGTTCATAAGACACCAGTGAAATGGGCTGCTTTGCTCTCAATTGTATGGAACATCTTAAATATTATTTGAATCATCAGGCAGGTATAAATGATCCTATCACACTCCTGACATATGCCAAGTTGTTACTGAGCAGAGCTAGGTCATTTAGAGTTGAGTTGCTTGTCACATAATTCCCAGCTTCTGACCTGCTCTTGAAATCACATCATTTAAGCAACTGGTGCAATTAAATTTTTGATCAATGTTAACTCCCAGAACATTAATATGGGTTTTCAGCAACACTAATGTCATTGAATATTAAAGAGAAAAGGCTATTTTTTTCTGCTTGGAGATGATCATTGCCAGGCAGTTCTGTACATGGCACTTGCTACTTTTCATTGTTAACCCAAGGCTGAGTGTTGTTCAGGTGATGCTGCACATGGGCATGGTCTGCTTTGGTATCCAAAGAGTAGCAAACATTGCTGAATACTGCAATTCTCAAAGGATTTCCCCACCTGTGATAGTTTTATTGGGGGGAGAGGTGGTGGACACTAATTAAGATGTCAAAGATGATTGAAGCTAACTCTGAGAAATTCCAACAGCAATGACTTGGGGCTCAGATGATTAACCTCACGTAACTGCAATCATTTTTGTTTTTGCTGGGTTGGGAGGAGAGTCCAACCAATGGAGAATTTTCCCATCAGTTTTCAAATTAAGATTTGCGTTCAGGTTTCCAGCGAGATTAATAGGCAATGTTATCCAACTTTCCCTAATGTGGGCATATTGCAATTTAATTAGGGCTGTAAAGGGTTACAAGGTAGCTAGGAAGCAACTGAAGAATGGTCTTAGGAGAGCTAGAAGGGGACATGGAAAAGCCTTAGTGGGTAGGATTAAGGAAAACCCTAAGGTATTTTACACTTATGTGAGGAACAAGAGGATGGCCAGAGTGAGGGTAAGTCTGATCAGAGATAGTGGAGGAGGTAGGAGAGGTCCTTAATTAATACTTTCCTTCGATATTCACTCGTGAGAGGGACCTTGTCGTTTGTGAGGACAGCATGAAACAGGTGGATATGTTTGAAGATTAATGTTAAGAAGGAGGATGTGCTGGAAATTTTGAAAAACATGAGAATAGTTAAGTCTCTGGACCAGATGGAATAGGCCCGAGGTTGCTATGGGAATTGAGGGAAGAGATTGCTGTGTCTTTGGCAATTATCTTTGCATCCTTATTGTCCAGGAGAAAGTGAGGACTGCAGATGCTGGAGATCAGAGCTGAAAATGTGTTGCAGGAAAAGCGCAGCAGGTCAGGCAGCATCCCAGGAACAGGAGAATCAATGTTTCGGGCATAAGCCCTTACTGTCTACTGGAGTACTGCCAGATACTTGGAGGGTGGCAAATGTTATTCCCTTGTTCAAGAAAGGGAATAGCAATAACTCTGGTAATTACAGGCCAGCTAGTCTTACGCTGCTGGTGGGCAAATTATTGGAGAGAATCCTGAGAGACAGGATTTATGAGTACTTGGAAAACCATAGTTTGATTAGAGATAGTTAGCATGGCTTTTTGAAGGGCAGGTCATGCCTCACAAGCCATGTTGAATTCTTTGAAGATGTAACAAAACACATTTGAAGGTAGAGCAGTGGATGTGGTCTATATGGATTTTAGCAAGGCATTTGATAAGGTTTCCCATAGTAGGCTCATTCAGAAAGTAAGGAGGCATGGGATACAGGGAAATCTTTCTGTCTGGATACAGAATTGGCTGGCCCATAGAAGACAGAGCGTGATAATAGATGGAAAGTATTCAGCTTGGAGCTCAGTGACCAGTGGTGTTCTGCTCTTTGTGATTTTTATAAATGACTTGGTGGGTGGGTGGAGTTGTGGATAGTGTGGAGGGCTTTTGTAGGTTGCAACGGGACATTGACAGGATGCAGAACTGGTCTGAGAAGTGGCAGATAGAATTCAACCCAGAAAAGTGTGAAATTTGGAAGATCAAATTTGAATGCAGATTCAGGGTTAAAGGCAGGATTCTTGGTAGTGTGGAGGAACAGAGGGATCTTGGGGTCATGTCCAAAGATTCTTCAAAGTTGCCACTCAAGTTGATAGGGTTGTTAAGAAGGTGTACAGTGTGTTGTTTTTAATTAGCAGGAGAATTGAGTTGAAGAACTGCGAGGTTATGCTGCAGCTCTATACAGCCAAGATCAGACCACACTTGGAATATTGTGTTCAGTTCTGGTCACCTTATTATAAGAAGGATGTGGAAGCTTTAGAGAGGGTGCAGAGGAGATTTATCAGGATGCTGCCTGGTCTGGAGGGCACGTCTTATGAAGGAAAGTTGAGGGAGCTCTGGCTTTTCTCATAGGAGCAAAGAAGGATGAGAGGTGACTTGGTAGGGGTGTGCAAGATGATGAGAGGCATAGATGGCCAGATAATTCCCATGGTGGAAATAGCTATCATGAGGGGGCATAATTTTAAGGTGATTGGAAGAAGGTTTAGGGGAGATGTCAGAGGTCAGTTCTTTATACCGAGAGTGGTAAGCAACTCTTGGATTGGTACATGGATAATAGTAAAATGAAGGGTATATAGGTTAGCCTGATCTTAGAGTACGATAAAAGGTCAGCACAACATTGAGGGCCGGGATTGTGTTGTACTATTCTGTGTTCAAATTACAGAGTCATAGAACAAAATCTTTGCTTCAAGAGCATCTTTTACTTTTTTCAGCTTGTTCCTTTAGATCATGAGCGAGCATCTTGAGTTTGGGCAAATAAGGCTGAAAATACAAATGACTATATAAACTCCCCGAGGAACACTTTCAGCAAGAAAACATTTCAAAAGCAATCCTATGAAGTAGTAACTGCTTTGAAAGTTGGGCCTCATGGTTTCCTGGCCTCTTCAAATAACAGGTTTTTATAAATGTTATATTTATTGGCAACAAGCCTGTAAGATCCTAACTGCAAATGCAATGATAGTAATTTTGACCCACAATTCTCAGAATTATGGATATTTGGGAGTGATTGCCAATAATTTACTCAAACAATCCATATAACATTAAAAATTGTAGGTTGTAGCTGAATGGCCTCCTTCTGCACTATTCTATTCTATCAATTGATTTTCAAGTTTACAATACAGATTTGAAAGCACTCTGCAGCACATGATTTCTATAGGTGTATGTTTTCATTTTATGGATGATTTCAGTTTGCTTTGGCTCATAGACTTATTACAGATGCTGGTTTTGTTAGTGGTTTTAGTGATCACAATGAACTTTGGCTGACTGTGTTTGTATCACTACAAGAAAAATAAGAAATCCTAGCCAATATGTAGACAGTTGCCTGCTTTTACTTGAAGAACACTCCTCTAAAGTCAAGAAAGTACCTCACATGGAATATGTTTTATTTTCCTTAATAAAGTTCTGTAAAGTTGATTGAATCTTGTTGATCGTAACAGTATGTGGTTATCCCCAAAGTGTGGAGAGATTTCAAACCAAAGCATGGAATGTTGTAGACATAAAAAAAATAGTGAAGTTACAGTAGGATGAAATTTATTGGTATTGCTCAGCAAATTTGCATTTGACTTCACGATGTGCATGGGCAAATTAAAATTGATGTATGGTATATTAAAACGAATTAAGATGTTCTTCTCAAAACTTTCAGCATTTTATATGTTTTATTGACTCAGTCATTTTTTTCATTTCAGCTATTGTACTAAGGTGTCTTTTTTTACTTTGAAACTTCACATCAATTTCTTTCTCAATAACATAAGGTGAAACCAGAAACATTTTCCATCAAGAAGGTTTGGAAAAAGCATTGGTGATTCTTTTAGGAATCAATAATGACGCAGTCAAAATAGCTGCTTGTGAAGCTGTGTCAGTTATGTGTTCATCTGAGTCTAGCAAAGAGACTTTCAGAACTGAAGGTAAGTATGCATGATTTAATATCATTCTTCAGTTAAATTTTCATTCCATGAATAGCAAACATTCTAATAGACAACTACATGGCATAAAGTTGAAAATAGATTTCTAATATTTTTTGCAGAAGCTATTGTTCAGATAGTTCCACTACTGACAAGTGACAATGTGGAAATGAGAGAAGCTGCTGCATTAGCTCTAGCAAATTTAACAACTGCTAATTCCAGCAATGCTAGGTAAACATTTATTATTAATGTTATGCTTGCTGTTTGTATCAGTTATTATGTAGTTTTGCTCTGTAAATTTTCTGTTCATTGGAAGTTATCATCAGTGATAACTTTTAGAAAGCATTTGATACAGTGTCACATGGCAAGTTGGTTAGCAAATTAGAAATGTTTGGGATTTCTAACAGCATGGATAAGAATTTGCCTAAAAGATTGGAAACGGAGGATAGATATTGATGGGCGCTTCTCAGATTGGAGATGAATTGAAAGTGGTTTTCCCAGGGGTCACTGTTGGCACCGTTGCATTTTTCTAATTTATATAAACAATTGGGCAAAATCCCTAAATTTGCAAAAGAAACTAAGCTAGGGAGAATAGTGAATTGTGAAGATGAGGCTGAGTGACTTCAAAGAGATATTGACAATTTGCCACAAGCACATACTCCTGATTGATGAATTTCAACAAAGAAGAAACACAGTCGATATAGGCTCAACGGTACAGGAGTACAGGAGCAGAGGGACCTCAGGGTTCACATACATGATTCTCTAAAGATGTCCTGGCAATTTGAAACGGTTAGTAAGAAGGCATAAAGGATCCATGTGTATATAAGAGCAAGGAAGTGATGCTACATCTCTGCAAATGATTGGTCAGACCACATTTGACCTATTGTGTTCACTTCTGGGCACCTTATTTAAGGAAGAATATTAAAACCGTGGAGAGAGATTAATTAGAATGATGCCAGGAATGAAGGTATTTAAATAAAAAGAAAGATGAGAGAGTTTGACCTTATATTCCTTGGAGCAGAGAAGGCTAAGAGGTGACTTTATTGAGCTATTCAAAATCATGAACAATAATGAAATGGTGAAGAAGGACATTCTGTTTTCACTGATTGGTATGTCAGTAATTAGGGGGTTACATTTCAAGATTTCAGCAAAAGAGCTGGGAGTGAGATGAGGAGAAACTTCTTTGCTCAAAGCGTTGTTAGGATTTGGAATGTGTTGCCAGGGAGAGTGGTGGAGGTGGATTCTCTATGAGGTTTCAAAAGAGAGTTGGACATTTATTTTAAAATGATGAATTTAGATGGTTACAGAGATGGGGCTGGGAATGGGACAAACTAGGTACCTCTTTTATCAGCCTGGTACCGACATGATGAGTTGAGTTGCCTTATTCTGTACTGTAAAATCAATGATTCAATGTCTCTAGAAGTCATTGAACCATTACCCATCTTATACTATCAAAGCTTGTAAATGTCAGTGCACAAATATTTAATATATTTGAAATTCTTTTATCTGTAGTTATATATTAAAGGAGATTTAAAGGACATACACATTTTTGTTTTAAATTGCACATCATAATTTCAATGCCACAGTGTTAGCATGAATCACTGTGAAGTCAGTTATATTAGGATAAGATACAAAGGAATGAATGCTGTAAACTGGTAGAGTTTACAAAAGTAGAATTTTAATGAGAGGTGGGGATAAGAATTTGGGCCAGATCTACTGAGGTTCTACTCTGAATTTGAAGTGTCATGTGAATTCCAGTGATGGAAAGACACATTGTCCGCCTGTCTCCACATCAGAGTTTCTGAGCCACTCTCCAAATTTTGCTTATTTTCCTCATTTTAAGTTGTGATTGGGAGTTTTGTGGATTTGTGAAACCCTGGATCTTGCTTAGACATCAAAAATCTATCCCGATGGTGGACAGTTATGTTTAACTCAACATTCTGTGGCTGCTTTAAGAAGTTAAAAATAAATGACAATCTTATTTCCTCTTTGACTAGCAGAATGGTTATGGGGTACACTGCCATCTGCTGGTAGACTAGCAAAACTACCTTCGTGCCTTTATAGAAAAAGACACCTGCCTTAAATTCATAACCTTACCCATGCAATTTGACATATGATTTATGGCTTTATGTGCACAAACACACACATAGATATCTTGCTGTGCTGCACTTGTGTTAGCATAGCAGACTTCCAAACTTTCAGTTTGTAAAGATCTATCTAGACCAGACTAACAAAAGGCCTCATCCCAACTGCAGAATAGCATTTTCCATTACATTAATATGAATTCCTCCGTTTATGACTCCAGATGTCTTTATCTTTATATTATGAACACGTTGTATTTTTAGGCTATGTCCATGCAGTGCAAGGTTTGAAGTCCCCAAACTCAGTCAACAGTTTAAATTTAAACTTTGATTCCAAAAGTGAAAGGAAAATGTGAACTATTTCACCTGTAAACAATTTTGATTATGTACTTCATACTATTTAAAAATGTAAGAATCCTGTGCATGGGTTGAGATTTCAGGTCAAGACACAGAATTGCTGTGCAATTCAAAGAGTAAGAAAACAGATGAAGAGTGATTTATGTATGAACATAATTAGGCTATTCAGCACCTTGAACTTGATCCAACACTGAGTTAGATTGTGACTGATTAATACCTTCGCTGAAATCTTTTGTTTTTGAGCTTAAGTGTTGCTTTGAGCTTAAAAGGGGGGTGGTTCTTGCACTCACAGGTGGGTTGGCCTGCGTGATGAAGGTATATAATTATTATTTTTGGATTTTGGATTCTCAAGTTGAGGTAAATAGTTTTTGGTTTTGGTTCTCCCCGTGTCTGCGTGGGTTTCCTCTGGGTGTTCCGGTTTCCTCCCACAGTCCAGGTGAAGGTTAGGTGTGCAGGTTAGGTGAATTAGCCATGCTAAATTGCCTGTCGTGTTAGGTGAAGGGGTAAATATAGGGAAATGGGTCTGGGTGGGTTGCTCTTTGGAGGGTCGGTGTGGACTTGTTGGGCCGAAGGGCCTGTTTCCACACTGTAAGTAATCTAATCTAACTGTTTGATTCTTTCAAAACACCAGAGGCCACGGTGTAGAAGGGGGAAAAAGCCAAGGATTCCTTGACTACTATTGGATAGATAAAAATAGAATGTGGAGAGTGTGCACCCAGCTGGAAGTCCTTGGAGGAAGATGGTATAGTCAACCAGGTCAAAAATCTTTCGATAGATTGGAATGAATGAGGAGGGAAAATTTAGTTTTGCTATAATCGCATCGGATGTCATACTTTTATACCCTTTAGTATTTAAGAAGAAAGCATATGTGCAGTAGTTTGAAAGGATGAAATGGTCAAAGGTTTTTTTTGAGGAAGCATGAGATTACACGAGATTTAAAGGAAGGGAAGCAATACGTCAAAGGACAAAAATGCTAACAACATGACCGAATATGGCAATCAGAAAGGGAACTTGTTCTGTCGACACTTCAGTGTCAGTGGAGCAGGAAGTGGACTTCATTGGCATGACTTTGGAGAGTGCATAGCAGACGGGAGAGGGAAAATGATCAAATTCAGGTTTGATCAAGGATGAGCTTTAGAGGAAACTTGTCTGCAGGCAGGCAGATCAGAAAAAATGTATGAAGAGTTTTTTTTAAATTCTTACTAATTTTAAGAAGAGCTGCTTGCTTCTAATATTTATTTCAATTTAAACAGTGCTGTATTCGATGCTGAAGGCGTGGAACCATTGGTGAAATTGCTGACTGAGCCCGTGGATGGCATTGTTGTCAATGCTGCTGCTACAATTACTAATCTAGCCTTACAGGAACCGATACGTGCAAGTATTCAGAATTGTGGGGCTATGACTGCCATTGTGGAACCATTGAAGTCTACTAACACGTTGGTTCAGAGCAAGGCTGCACTACTTGTGGCATCCTTAGCTTGTGATGTAAATGGAAGAACAGAGGTAGGAATTAATTCAAAGCTGTGAAAACAAAGTCGTGATATTATTAGAATGTTAAATATAATTATAAAGATTTTTTAAAAACGTAATATTTTGAACTATTTTTAAGAAATTCCAAATGTATAAGTGTATTTCAAACTCCATAAAAATATAGTAGGTCTACCTCTATAATTCTCAGTATTATATGTCTCTCAGTTAAGGAAATGCAGAAAAATAATTCCTTCTCATAGGCAAAAAATCTAAGCAGAAAGCCAGAATAGATGCATAATGTTTTTGAAACATGGCCATTAGTGGATATATCTTGAGGCAAATGCCCAGAGCAAAGGTTTTCCCAAGATGATAGAATGATTAACCTATAGAAGGGGGACATTCCACCTATCCTGCCCATGCTGACACAAAGACACTCAGATGCCTTTTCTAATCCCATCTTCCTGCGCATGGTCCATAGCCCAGCAGCTTACAGCACCTAAGATTCAGATTCAGGTACTTTTTGAAAGAGTTTCAGGTCTCTGCTTCCACCACCAAATAAGGCAGTGAATTCCAGACATCCACCACCCTTTGTGTAAAAATGCTTTTCCTCATATTCTTCGAATCCTTCTAGCACTTAGCTTGAATCTACAGCTGCAGGTTTTTGAACTCTCTGGGAAACAGATTCTTCCTGTCTACTCCATCCTTCACAATGTTGTAGACTGCAATCGTTTCACTCCTCAGCCTTCTATGTTCCAAGGAAAACAAACCCAACCTCTCCAATCTCTCATAGCTAAAGATCTCTAGCCCTGGTAACATTCTAGGAAATCTCTGCATTTTCACCAGAGCAATTATATCCTTCCAGTGATGTGGTAACCAGAACTGTATACAATGCTCCAGTTGTGGCCTCAGCACTGTCTTATTCAATTCATAATTATACCCTGTTTTTGTGTTCTGTACCACTGCCAATGAAGGAGAGCATTCCATCTGCCTTCTTTACCACCTTATCTATCTGTACTGCTACCTTTACAGACCTGTACGCCAAGATCTCTGACTTCATTTACTGTTGTATTTGAGCCGGAACCTACTATTCTCAAGGCAAAAGTAGATAAAGGACTTCTTAGATCCCATAGTGTTCAGGAACATGTGGGCTAGATGGATTAGTTATAGAAAATGCAGGGTTATGGAGATAGGGTTCGGAACTAGGTCTGGATGAGATGCTTTTCAGAGGGTCGATGCGGACTCCTTGGGCTGAGTAGTCTCTTTCCATACTATAGGGATTCTATAATTCTTAGCATTGAAACAAAGTCTGGATGACTCTAAAAGCCATGGGCCACACATGTGCTGAAACAATGACAGGTAGTAGAAGTGTTCACATCAATATGGCTATTAACTGCATTATTTCTGATGTTGCAGCCAAGAGCAGAGATATTCCTGGAGCTTCTTCCCTGCAGTTATCAGACTTTTGAATGGGCTCTCAGATGTTAATTTTGATCTCTCTCTCTCTCTCTCTCTCTCTGCACCTTCTCTGCAGCTTTATTCTGTACTCTATTCTGCTATTCTTTTGCACTATGATCTGCCAGTAAAGTACACAAAACAACTCCTTTCACTGTATCTCGGTATATGTGACAACAATGAATCAAGCTCAAACTCAAATGCAGGTTGAAGCTATAAGTATAAGTATTTGTGGTGCCATGGCCTAAAAATAAATATTTGTGGCATCAAGGCTATGAATAATCTTACTAGGGCCTGATCATGCCTTTCTAAGGCTGCAACCAGGTCTGTGGTGGGGAGTGAGTGGCAGGTGGGAGTAAGAGGTGATTGGTGACTAAAGATGAGGTGGATTGAATGAGGCAGTTGAAACATTCCAGGCACCAGGGCCAGGATAAAAATGGATTGTTGATTCTAGCACAGGTATCCAAGGGCTAACTCGGAGAGGGTGAACATACATAAAATTGGAACTGAAGTCGAGATCCTATGATATCTATGATCAGGGATGGCTTTTTAATAAGGTGTCAGGCTAGAAAAGGTATTCCTGGTGAAGGGTTGAACTCCTTTGCAGAGTTTTATTCAGGTTCAGAGCTGTACACTGGATGTAACAGGAATGGGTGATTCAATCTCAAATAATGAGTTAAAATGTATTAAATAATTAGTAAACAATTATACACAATTATTCTTGTACAAATGGAAACTCCAATTAATCTATTCGAGGCAGCTCATCAAAATGGTAAAAACAACCCTAAGCAGGTCCCTAAAATGGGCTGGTTCCCTTGACAAGTACATCACCAGAACTCCAAATTACCTTATGGGAAGGTTGTTTCTCCAGTCAGTCGCTCTGTTGCCATCCCTTCCTCTGTGACCTGAAATACTTGACTTATACATGATGGTTGCAGTCCTAAATATTGGATGCTGTGCCATCCTTGAGTCCAATTTCTGATTCCATTTCAGCCTTCCAAGGCCTCCACCCAGAATTTCTCAAGACAGACATTTGAAAAAAATGAGCCCATATAAATTCTTATCATGGACATTGTAAGGCTCTCAGATCCCACAGAATTCAGGCTATTTACACATCTTTTTGATTGAGTTTTCACTTCCTGTCCACAATTAAACTCCATCTCTGACTCCACACCATAGCTGGCAATCCTAATACCAGATTATTCATTGTCCTGGCTTGTAGTTCAAGAATCATCAAATACAGTAAGTTAAAAATCACACAACACCAGGATATAGTCTCGCAGGTTTATTTGGAAGCATTAACTTTTGGAGCGCTGGTCCTTTATCAGGTGGTTGTGGATCTTTTAGAATGACCATGTTGGTTTCAGTTCTTTCATATTAAATTCCAGAACTTTTTTTTAAAAGTTACATTCTCAAGTGGATTTTAACAATAGGTGCCATGTCAACTCAGATTGAAGGTGTGAGGTGCCCTGTGTGAGGCATGCACAGGGCATTCTAAAAGCTGAGAGACTTAACAAACAATCCAGGTCTTTTTCAATATATAAAAATGTATCACATTGTAAACTTTTGCTATAGATTCTGTGCCTTATGGTCTTATACCCCACAACCACCTGATGAAAGAACAGCACTCCGAAAGATAGTGTGTCCAAATAAATCTATTGGACTATAACCTGGTGTTACATGATTTTTAACTTTGTATACCCCAGTCTAACACCGGCACTTCCAAATTACAAATACAGTAAGTACACTTCCCCTATTAGATGAAAGGAAAACAATTTATTTTTGTAAATCCAGCTTGAAGAAAGAAAATAGGAGTTCAGACAATACAGTAACTGCTAGTCTTGGGTAGGGATGGGGGAAGGATGTATCAAGTCCACAGTTAATAATGTAATGGATTAGTAGTTCAATAATAGAAAGTTTAACGGGGAGATTAAAAACATTTTCACCCAGAGAATGGTATGAGTCTGAAATTCATTGCCTGAAAGAAAAGTAGAAGCAAAAATGTTCAGCTACCAAATAATAGATGACTGGATATGTGTCTCAAATGCTGTAAGCTGCAGGGTCACAAACTAAAAATTGGGGGAAAAATGGTTAGACGAGGTGACTTGCTGTCACTGACATAATGATCCTAGTAGTCTCTTTCTGTGCTGCAAGCTTCCTATAATCCTAGTTTCAATGTCTGTAAAGCAACTTTTAAAATTAGTACAGGTTCTCTTAAGATGAAGTGTAAAGCAGAAATAAAATATAAAGATATAAAATAACAAAATTTAGAAATTGCATGATAGGCCTATACTGGAACTTGACTCATACACACAACTATGCGAGAGACAAGGAATAATGACTTTGTTAAATCCAAAAGATGTAGTAACTAGAGTTAATAATTACATTCAAGCAAGCTTAGGACAGAGATCCTAATAGGCGGAAAGTACTATCAGTCAGAAAGTTAGACCTAGGGACCTGACTGAAATTAAACTCTGGATACAGTTTAATTCGATCTATTTTTGGCGTTGGCCATCTTTATCGTAAGTTCATAATTTGATGGCATTTTAAAACTATGTTTGTATGCAAGTCCATTATAAATTGGTAGCTTTTTAACCAGTCTCTAGTTGAGGGGAAAATTAGAGGATGCAGTATTTTCTAAAAGCATTACATATGGTTCAGTTCTTGTGAACCTTTACTTTGATTTTATTGAGTTTTGGTTATGGATATTTCTTTGGTTTGCACCAAAAGGAGCACAAAATTGTTAGTGAATTCTCAGATTGTATTCTGTTTGGTTGGTAAATTTGTGCATTTAGCTAACGAGTTGCAATTTATTGCATATGAAATTTGAGAAAACTAAATATCAAACTAAAGAGGAAGTGAACAAAAAAGTGTGGTGGGAAGTCACAAAAATAAAATTAACTCTCATGGTTAAGTCTGTGATTTGTGGCAAAAACTAAGTTTGAAATGAAAAGCTCCTGAAGCTGACAGTTTTGGAGATCAAACAAATAATATTGTGTTGAATCTTATGATTTATTGGTTGAGACAAAGTTACATTGAGATTTTTGGAGACATTTCCACTGCAAAGCCTACCCCATCCCTATGGTTTTCATCACTTCTGATTCTAGCCCCAACCTACCTTGTGCAATTCCCAAAATGACTCACTACTCAGTGGATATCTGCTGAAAGTATTGTATACCCAATGTCTGTGCCATATTTAAAAAGCTGCTGAGCACCCTGACCAGCACTGACATTCTGAAGCTGTCCTGTTCAGTCAAGGACATATTCTGAACACATCGAAGAAGGGGAAGAAGGTTTCGTGATTCTCCAACATGAACCTGGAGCTCCTGGTCAAGGTGAGGTCAGCCATCCTTTTCCTGGAAGACCAGCAGAGGAGGCCACATTACCAGCCTGTTACAAGGTCACCATGTAGGTTAGTGCTGTCTCCAGGGTATGAAGGAATAGCCAACAGTGTTCTAAGAAAGTCAGTGATCTCCGCTTTGCCAGGGTTAGTGCCACCTCACACTAACTATGTGCTGCTGCTGCTGCACAACCGTCTTCGACTCAGGTTGTTGCTCTGATACTCGTAATATTGCTGCAACATCTTACTTTATTAGCTCTCAACCCTCCCCCTCCCCCTAACCTCCTATACCATTAAACCTTCTTGACCTCTGCAGTGTCTCCTTACTACATTGGAACATCTCTATCACCTTTTGCCCACCTGCATTAGGACTAACAGCTAAGCTACCCACTGTCATCTCACTGAATCCTCCCTTTCCTTCATTACAGGAGAAATCAGCCCAAAACAGGGCAGAGAGACCCCATATGGGTCAAGGGGTGCCAGACATTAGGATCCTCACCTCGTATAAATGGAGAATCTGACTCTTGCAGGAGAAAACCAGAACTGCTCTGGGAAAATCAGGAATGCCAAGAAATCATGTCCCAGCAACCGAGAAAGTAGCGCTCTGCATTCCACTACAATTCTCACATTAACCTCGCTGTCATCCATTGCATATCGCTTCTAACCACTGGCCACATGCCTTCTCTTTAGTGGCATATGAAAGTTATACGAAGAAAGAACAAGAGTAGGTGTCTTGGCCCTTTAATCCTGCTCTACCATTCAATAAGGTCATGGCTGATCTGATTTTAACCTCAACTCCATATTCCTGCATATCCCTGATAACCTTTCATCCCCTTCGTTATTAACCTATCTGCCTCTGCCTTAAAAAAATTCAACACTCTACATCCATGACCTTTTGAGAAAGGGAATTGTATTTATAAATTTGTTCAATTCAGTTTCTGGTCAATGTATGGTGATAGTGGGGTATTCCATGATGGTAATACCATTGAATGTCAAAGGATGATAGTTATATTGTCTCTTATTGTCTGGCATTGTCATGAATTTTACTTGCATGTTTCAGCCCATATCTTGTTCAGGTCTGTCCAGTAGCACCTCATCAAATGCCTTCTAGATATTGAAGTACAATATGGTTCCCCACTATCCATTGCACAAGCTCCTTTTTAAAGAATTCCAATAAATTAGATAGAGATGAGTTTCCTTTCACAAAACTGAATTGGCTCAGCCTGATTACCTTAGAAATAACCAACTGTCCTGTTATTGCATCTTTAATAATAGCTTTTTAACCATTTCCTGATGACAGATGTTAAACTAACTGGTGTATAGTTTCCTGCTTTCTGCCCTCCCTCTCATTTTGAATAAACAAGTCGCATTAAGTATTTCCCCAGTCTAAAGAAACCTTCAAATGAGTTTTGGAAAATTAAGTCAAAAATCACACGACTCCGGGTTATAGTCCAATGGGTTTATTTGAAACTGCAAGATTTCGGTGACCCTCTCCTTCCTTAGGCAACTAGTGAGAGAGAATCATGTAAATGATCAAAGGCTCATACAACTTATGCAAATATATTGAACAAACCTAGTTGGTTACTAAGTCTTTAATCAGTAAGCATAGGTATGCAAGTTTTGATTGATTAATATAGAAGTCCCAGTATTTCTTTCGAGTCACTGCCCCAAGATAACTTATCAGTATAAAGGTGATATCTCAGAAGTGCATTTAAGGTGTGAAGCCTTGTTTTGAGTCTGTTTGTGTCTCAACCTGGAGTCAGACTGGTTTTATTTCCAAAATAGGAATTTATAAAATGCCACATTGACTATCTACAAATAGTATGTTTTTTGAACAAAATAGAATGTATCTGCAAATCCAAATTCACCCCACAGATTAATATATGTGTGCCTTACCTGCTGGTTTGTTTTTAGATCTGTATTCGCTATGTTATCTCCTACACTGATTCCTTGCTCTGTTGCCTTTGTCTTCGTATATCACAACTTCCCAAGTTTGGATCTTTGCCCCCACTATTTTGTTAAAGTCTGCTCCACTTTCCTAGTTGTGCAGTTCACAAGGAGACCACACTGGGTGCAACGGATGAAGTAGATGACATTGGTAGAGATGCAGGTGAATTTCTGACGGTTCTGGAAGCATCTCCTGAGGCCTTGGATGGAGGTGAGGGGAGTGGTGTAGATACAGGTTTTAGTACTTCCTACAGTGGCAGAGAAAGGTGCCTGGAGTGGGGTGTGGGTTGGTAGAGTGTGTGGACCTGGCGAGGGAGAGGGATCTTTTCGGAATGCTGATAGGGGTGGGGAGGAAAATATATCTCTGGTAGTGAGGTCCGTTTGGAGGTAGCGGATAATGCGTTGAATGCGGAGCTTGGTGGGGTGGAAGGTGAGGACCAGGGTGAGTTCTGTCCTTGTTGTGTTGGGAGGGGTGGGATTCAAGGGCGGTGGTGTGTGAAGTGGAGGAGATCTGCTGAAGTGCATTGTCAACCAGGTGGGAAGGGAAGTTGCAATCATGGAAGAAGGAGGTCATCTAGAACTTTCTGAGATGGTATAGGTCATCCTGGGAACAGATGCGGCAGAGGCGGAGGAATTGGGAATAAGAGGTGGTGTTTTTACAGAAGGTAGGGTGGGAGGAGTTGTAGTCTAGGTAGCTGTGGGAATCGGTGGGCTTGTAGCCTTGTAGAGAAAGGAAGAGAACTTCTTCAAGGGAGACATCCTTGGAAGAGGCTTCACAGTAAGGTTATAATCCAGTTGTCTCTGCATCATCCTGAATGTCATTGTGATTGTCTGTGGCTATGGTGTTATGACCCATACTATGTTCAATGGATGGATTTCTGCACTGAGAGCCTGCTGCATCTGGAAGCAAGAGTAAAAAGGTGTATACAGGGTTATGGATGTTGCTGGCACCTTTGGCCTTCCCATACAACATCCCCATTCTTTCCTGCCCTTCTCTGGCCAAAAGTGTTGGTGTGAGTGAGATGATCAGTGATGTCTGTGGCAGGGAGACGCAACACAGTGTATCAAATTTTGCCCTGCATATCTCGGTCTTGTGCAGTACATAGATTGTAGAATCCCTACGGTGTGGAAGCAGGCCTTTCGGCTCATAGAGTCGACACTGACCCTCCAAAGAGCTTCCCTCCCTATCCCTGTAATTCTGCATTTCCCATGACTAACCTATACATCCCTGGACACCATGGACAATTTGGGACAGCCAATCCACCTAACCTGGACGTTTCAGCTGTGAGAAGATACCGGAGCATCTGGAGGAAACCTATACAGACATTGGAAGAATGTGCAAACTGTACCCAGACAGTCGCCTGAGGGTGGAATTGAATCCAGGTCCCCCAATGTGAGGCAACAGTACTAACCACTGAGCTACTGTGTCACCTGTGTCTATGTGCAATGTTGTTTCCCCTTTAATAGCCCTAACATTGATGGGTCCCTCACAGGTGGAGTCACTTACCCCATGCATATCAACTGTGATCACAACCTTTTTCTTCTCCACTGCACAATCCCAATTTCCAGCAGGGTAAAAAGTGACTGTGAGTGCATCTCAGACAATGGCTTGCTGTCTCTGCCCTAACCTGTTGGTGAGACCTCAAACATTGCCTTCCTGATAGCCCTTCCCAGTTTTCCCATAGACTCTGTGAGTAGTGTCATAGAGTCATAGAATTGTACAGCATGGAAGCAGACCTTTCAGTCCAAATCATTCATACTGACTAGATATCCTAAATTAATCCAGTGCCATTTGCCAACATTTGGTCCATTAACTCTCTAAACCCTTCCTATTCATGTATCGATCTAAATGTCTTTGAAATGTTTTGCACCACCCTGTGCATAAAAAAAAATGCCCCTTAGGTCCTTTTTAAATCTTTCCCCTCTCATCTTAAACCTATGCTTTCTAGTTTTGGCCTCTGCTACCCTGGGAAACTGGGAAAAGGACTTCCACTGTTCACCTTATCCATGCCCCTAATGATTTTATAAACCTCTAATAAGGTCATACCTCAGCCTTTGACACTTCAGGGAAAATAGACCCAGCCTATTCAGCCTGTCCCCATAGCTCAAGCCCTCCAACCCTGGCAACGTCCTTGTAAATCTTTTCCATACCCTTTCAAGTTTAACAACATCTTTCCTATAGAAGGGAGACCAGAATTGAATGCAATTTTCCAAAAGTGGCCTAACTAATATCCTGTATTGCCACAACATGACATCCGAACTCCTATAATCAGTGCACTGACCAATAAAGGCAAACGTATCAAACGCCTTCTTCACTACCCTGTCTACCTGTGACTCCATCCTCAAGGAACTATGAGCCTGTACTCCAAGGTCTTTGTTTGGCAACACTCCGCAGAACCCACCATTAGGTGTATAAATCTTGCCGTATTTGCCTCAGCAAAATGCAACATTTCACATTTTTAAAAGGTGCTATTGTACTCTGAGATAACCTCCTTCGCTATGCACTATACACCAAATTTGGAGTCACCTGCAAACTTACTAACCACTCCTCCTATATTTTCATCCAAATCACTTACATAAGTGACAAAAAGCAGTGGGCCCAGCACTGATCCTTGCAACACACCATTGATCACAGGCCTCCAGTCTAAAAAACAGCCCTCCAACCTCTGTCTCCCAACTTCAAACATGATCTGATAGATTGACTGTGGCCATCCCCCTGGGACAGCCTTGGATGAGAATTGCCCAAATCCCTGACTAGTGACTATGCATATCCCTAACCATGTGAGTTTAAATACCTGTGTAGCCTCAGGATTGACGATGCACTCCCTGAACTACAGAGGCACAGATTCCCTGACAGAGATCACTCTGTCTGGATATCTGACTGTGACCAATCCCCTGTTCTGGAATGAGAGGCTGTCCTTGACTTGCTATATTGGGACCCATGGCTGATGGTTGTCCCCGTGAAAATCCTTGACGAATATTCCCATAAGATTTTGAGCCAGGGCTACTTGTTTGCTGCCCATGCAGTGTGTTTGCCACACAAACTGCTGGTACATGGCGCAGATGTGAGATTTACACAGCACATTGGCAAACAGCAAGTTATACACCCTGAGGACTGCTGACCAGCAAGGCAATCTGTCTGGTTGTGTAACTGCACTAATTGGCATGGCATGGCAAGGAAGGACACTGCATATGAGCATATAGGTAAGTACTAAGTGAATGAGCACTCAAAAAACTAACGAGCAGTATGGATGAGGAGTGTTTGCATCTGGTGACCATGGATCGTGGCCTGCAATATGATTTGGTCATGGCAATCCTTTGGAATAAATGGTGAGATGAATCCATCAGGTATCCACTCTGTTTTCCATGTCAACGTTTCTTCATATCTAGCTTGTTTGGTAAAATAGAAAGCTGAATATCAATGGGTGACACAGTGGCTCAGTGGTTAGCATGCCTGCCTTACAGCACCAGAGACATATTTTCTGACAATCTGATGAATTGAATCTTATATTTCCACTGAAATTAGATGGTACTTATTTCTTATGTGGAATTTTTAATTAAGATTTTCTGTGTGAAAATTGGCTATTGGTGGAGTGTAAATAGGCTTATTTCTGATTATCTCTTCTTTCCAGCTTAGAAATGTAGGTGGTTTGGAACCACTTGTTGAACTGCTCCATTCTAATAATGATGAAGTGAGACGCAATGCTTGCTGGGCTGTACTTGTTTGTGGAAAAGATGAGCCAACAACAGCTGAACTTTGTAAACTGGGGTAAGTATGAAGAACAATAAGCATGCTATAATTGAATATAAAGTGTCAGGAAACAAAAATTAACATAACATCCTTTCCAATTTCACGAATCTTTGAAATGATTTGTCATAGCTAGTTGGCTATAGTGCACAGTGTTGCTTAGAAGATGTTTTAGATTATAAATGCCCTTTAGGTAGCTTTTATCGCTTTGGCTCCTCTGTAATTTGAGAGACAATTATGCAGGTTTCTCCCCAGGAAGTAGCATTTAAATGGCTTTTCATGGCTACTGCTAAGTGAATGTAGTAATTACATTTACTGCATCTGTTAATCATTAAAAATAATCACTTTAAATATATGGAATAAACTTTCCTGTATTTGATAAAGCCTGCATTTTTTTCTGTATTAACAGTTCTTTAGATAACAATTTCATTTTTGCTTATTTTATTGGAAACATAGCCAGGTTATAAGAATTTATGATAATTTTCAGCAAAGAGCAGTTGACAGTAAATATGTATAGATTATATTGTTGACAGAGCTGTGCTCTTTGGTCTGTATTAAATTCAGCTTGTATGAATTAGAAATTTATTTTGCATAAAATGTAAGTGCACTAATTAATTATAAAACTGACATTAATTTTTTTAATTATTCTATTTGTCATTTATTTTGTTGCCCTTTTTTGGCATCCATAATCATCTCTGGAAGAAAACAAGATCTATAATAGGTGATAGGTAAAATAATTTGCTGCTGGGACCACACAGGAGTACTCATGCATTATTTTCTCTTTGATTTCCCATCCTCCCCAAGAGAAAGGAGGATTAACCAATTACTTTGTTTGCTGTCCAAATCATGTTTGGCTGGTTGCAAGGGTACTTGGTCCCTTGGATCATATGGAGATACTCAACAAAACATTTGTGGCATGTCTGATGTCACTTTGCCTGCATGTAGTCAGACTTAATTTTTGGTTTTTGAAATACGAAGTTTGGTTGAATTGTTGAGTCAATTAGAATAGTTTGGAGAAAATGAATGTTACATTGAATTTGTATCTGGATCGATAGGTATAGATTCCATCTAAGTTTATGCCAAGATACTTGGTGCCACAGAGTGCCTAACCTATTTAAGGAATGAGGCAGGAGATGTATTATACTATTAGTTAAAAAGTGAAAATGTTGAGGTGGATCAAAGAAAAGAAAAACCTACCACTAAATCTACCTTACTACACCAAGTGGAATACAGAGGTTCAAGAAGGCAGCTGACCATCATCTTCTCAAGAGCAATTAGGGATAGATGACAGTGACACCTATATCCCACGAATAAATAAATAAAACCTAAACTACATTGTGGAACAGATCACATCGTCAGTTCACGAGAGATGCACGTCTAATATCAGTTCAAAATTGTATAATACTCAGAAAAAGTTGCCAGATTATTGGGAAGATAGTCATATGGCTCACCTATTGATCTGTCAACTGGTGATGCTTCATCCAAATTTATGGCAGAAGATAGTCACAATTCTTCATTCACTATGGTTTTCATAAACTTTCATATGTTTGTCTACAGGGAATTGGATCTGTGGTTGAAGTATATGTAACAACAATTCCTGTTTCTGTTTCTTTTTTTCTAATTGGATGAATAACAAGTAGTTGAAATAGATGATTTCGGAAACGAGCAGTTCTTCAATAAACCTCTGAGATGAGACCGCTGGGTTTATGTTTTAAAAAATTCTCAAGGTCAGGTTCGTAGGAGAGTAGTCTGACACAGAACAAACGACCAAGAGGCGAGTCTGCTAGAATATGGGCATTTTATTCCCCGCAGCGTCGCCACAACCAGGTCTCATACAACGGGTCTGGCTTATACTCACTCTACATGTTACCGGAACTGGGAGCCGTCAGTTCTCGTAGAGCGGTTGCCAACAACCCACGCTCGGCGGTTAAACGTAACCCCGGAGCAGACTCACCGAACTGGAGACTTTTCCAGCTGATATACTCTTTTCCAGATATAAACATTCATGTGAACAGCAGAGCAAGGCTAAAAAACACATTCCATTCTGGTTACATACAGATAAGAAGATTCACACGGGGAGGTGTGTAATAAGATTCACACGGGACTAAGCAACACCTCCATTCCGGTTAGATTCACACATGTATTGGGACATAATTTTTAACCGTTTCACCACATTCCACTGCTTGGAATTTTACACCACATTCCACTGCTTGGCCCAATACATGTGTTACATTATGCTTAATTCAGTTCAATTCGTTTCAGTTAATTTCAGTTCAGTCAATTCAGTGTAGTTCAATTCAGCTCAGTTCAGGTCTGTTCAGTTCAATTCAATTGTGTTCAATTCAGTTCCGTCCATTTCAATTCAATTTAGCTCAGTTCCATTTTGTTCCGTTCAATTTGATTCACTTTCAATCCCATTCAATTCTGTTAACTCCGCTTCAGCTTTTTGGACATGCCCACATCCTCCGCTGTACCCCAGGCAAGGGGTTCTTCGGCAGGACTGGGATCCTCTCTCAAACAAACTGCCACGTACATGCCCACATCCATGCCATCCCGGGATGGTCGGGACCTCCACAGTTTGTTCTTCTGGTTTCTTAGTCTTTTTCCAAAACATTGTTCTGTATCAAAATCTCTCCTCAATTGCGATTGATCCTGCCGACTACGCCAAATGTTTTAAAAAATTCTCAAGGTCAGGTTCGTAGGAGAGTAGTCTGACACAGAACAAACGACCAAGAGGCGAGTCTGCTAGAATATGGGCATTTTATTCCCCGCAGCGTCGCCACAACCAGGTCTCATACAACGGGTCTGGCTTATACTCACTCTACATGTTACCGGAACTGGGAGCCGTCAGTTCTCGTAGAGCGGTTGCCAACAACCCACGCTCGGCGGTTAAACGTAACCCCGGAGCAGACTCACCGAACTGGAGACTTTTCCAGCTGATATACTCTTTTCCAGATATAAACATTCATGTGAACAGCAGAGCAAGGCTAAAAAACACATTCCATTCTGGTTACATACAGATAAGAAGATTCACACGGGGAGGTGTGTAATAAGATTCACACGGGACTAAGCAACACCTCCATTCCGGTTAGATTCACACATGTATTGGGACATAATTTTTAACCGTTTCACCACATTCCACTGCTTGGAATTTTACACCACAGTTTATTAGTGGAATAATTCATCTTAAACCCGATTGTGCAATTTATTTTGCACATTTTTTAAAAAAAAGAAATTGCTTTTTGAAATCATCTATCTCAACTACTTGTTATTCATCCAATTAGAAAAAAAGAAACATAGAAGCAGGAATTGTTGTTACATATACTTCAACCACAGACCCAATTCCCTGTAGACAAACATATGAAAGTTTATGAAAACCATAGTGAATGAAGAATTGTGACCATCTTCTGCCATAAGTTTGGATGAAGCATCACCAGTTGACAGATCAATAGGTGAGCCATATATCTTCCTAATAATCTGGCAACTTTTTCTGTGTATTATACAATTTTTGAACTGCTATTAGACTTGCATCTCTAGTGAACTGACGATGTGATCTGTTCCACAATGTAGTTTAGGTTTTGTTTTATTTATTCATGGGATATAGGTTTATCCAATGCTGGGAAATGAGAACATCAAGAATTTCATGATCAATTACAATGCAGAACACTAAACTAAAATGTTCCAAGGTTCTCCTCAAAACACATTATGATTGTACTAACAGGACTTTGATTTCTGACATTCTTGTTTATCCTTTGAGTGAGTCGCGTGAGCCTGTATTGACTTTGTTGACTTTGAAGAAATAACTCCTATTAACCATTAATGTTAAACTTCCACATCCAAGATTTTTCTCATGTTGTTTTCATTGAAAGTTTAAATACAACAAGTCTTCCATCTTGCTGTCTGAGTGAATGTTTAATTTTGTTTTATAGTGCTTTGGAGATCCTGCAAGAAGTAAACCAATCCTCAAGTCGCAAGAATAATTTTAGTGATGCAGCTGTGAAAAGACTGCTTGACCATAATGCAGCTCTCAAATATTCTTTGACTGGCTACTTATCATTCAACGACATCATCACTGATGGTTTCTATGATCCTGGTTGGGTAAAATTTAATAATCTATTTCATTTTACATAGGATATGCAACATAGGAACAAACCAAACAACTCAACTAGTTTGCACTGACTAATAAGCAACTAAGTAGAGAAAAATAGGTGCCCTGATCCTGCTCTCTGTTTTGATATCATGCAAGTTATTTGATAAACCCAGAAAAAGGTAACAAAATTTAAGTTACGTGACAGAATCTCACTCCCCTGTATCAAATTGGAAAAAAAACCCTTTACCATGACTTTTTTTTACTGCAGAACTGTTGTTAATACCATTTAAATATTAAATATTATAAAATTGTTTCTGTCAACTGGATCATGTTGATCACCTCATCTTTATGAATGTGACAGTTCATCCCTTTATTTAAATAACCTTAAGTTAATGTCAATGCAATAGTACTGCATTCTTTTTAGAGTCATATTACCAATTATTATATTTTTAGCAGAGATGCAGTAAATAAAAAGCCGAAAGGGAGCACCTCTGACTTTTTTTACTTATTATTTCATGGAATTTGCCATTGTTGGCAAGGCTGTTATTTATTGACCATCACTAATTGCCCTTGAGAAGGTGGTGGTTAGTTTCTTTCTTGAACTGCTCTAATCTGTTAGTGAGAATACTCCCACAGTACTGTTAGATAAAGAGTTGCATGATATTGACCCAGTAGCCTCTTCAACCTCAGCCTCCTCCAGAGGTCCACAGCATCACAGATGTCAGTTTCAGCCAATTCAATTCATTCCATGTGATATCCAGAAAAGGTTGGAAGCACTGGGTACTATGAAGGCTATGGGCCCTGGCAACATGCCAGCAATAGGCTTGTGCTCCAGAAATCTTAACCCAGCTGTTCCAGTACAGCGACAGTAGTGGATATTATGGAAAATTGAACGAGCATATCCTGTATGCAAAAAGCCAGGTAAATCCAACCTGGCCAACCACCACTTCATCAATCTACTCTTGATCATTGTTACACTGATGGAAGGTGTCATCAACAGTGTTATCAAGCAGCATCTGCTCACCAATAACCTGCTCACTGATGCCCAGTTTGGCTTCTGCCAGGTTCGCTCAGCTTCTGACCTCATTACACTGTTCATTCAAACATGGACAAAAGCACTGAATTCCATAGGTGAGATGAGAGTGACAGCCTTTGACATCAAGGTTGCATTTGACTGAGTATGGCATCAAGGACCCTTAGCCAAACTGGAGTTAATGGGAATCAGGAGGAAACTCCAATAATCAGAGTCATTCCTGGCATATAGGAAGATGGTTGTGGTTGTTGGAGGTCAGTTATCTCAGCTCCTGTACATCGCAGCAGGAGTTCCTCACAGTAGTGTCCTAGACCCAACCATCTTCAGCTTGTTCATCAATGACCTCTCCATCATAAGGTCAGAAGTGGGGAATTTTGCTGATGATTGAGCAATGTCTCGCACCATTCCCATTTCCTCGAATACTGAAGCACTGCATGTTTAAATATAATAAGACCTGAATAATTTCCATACTTTGGCTAAAAAGTGGCAAGTAACATTCAAATCAAACAAATGCCAAGCAATGACCATCACCAGCAAGAGACAATCTGCCATCCTTGATATTCAAAAGCATTACCATCTACTGAATCCCCCACTATCAATATCTTTGGGGTCACTATTGACCAGAAACTGAATTGTACTTGCCATTTAAATAGAATAGCTACAACAGCAGATCAGAGGTTCAGAATACTGCAGTGAGTATCTCACCTCCTGACTCCCCAAAGCCTATCCACTATTTACAAGGCACAAGTCAGGGGTGTGATGGAATACTTCCCACTTGCCTGGAAGAAAGCAGCTCCAGCAACACTCAATAGGCTTAACACCAGCAAGGACAAAGCAGCCTGCTTGATTGGCATCCTATCCACAAATATTCAGTCACTCCACCACTGGTGCTCATTAGCAGAAGTGTGTACTACAATGCAATGCAGAAACTCACCAACAATCCTTAGACAGTACCTTCCAAACCTACAACCAATTTGTAAATTATTGGAGAGGATCTGAGAGATAGGATTTATGATTATTTGGAAAATCATACTTTGATTAGAGATAGTCAGCATTGCTTTGTGAAGGGCAGTTCATTCCCTCACAAGCCTTATTGAATTCTTTGAGGATGTGACAAAACATTTTGATGAAGGTAGAGCAGTGGATGTGGTGTGTATGGATTTTAGCAAGGTGTTTGATAAGGTTCATCATAGTAGGCTCATTCAGAAAGTAAGGAGGCATGGAAAGTAGGGAAATTTGTCTTGAAGAGTGTGGTGCTGGAAAAGCCCAGCTGGTCAGGCAGCATCCGAGGAGCAGGAGAATCGACGTTTCGAGCATAAGCCCTTCATCAGGAAATTTGGCTGTTTGGATACAGAATTGGCTGGCACACAGAAGAAGGTAGTAAATGGAATGTATTCAGCCTGGAGCTCGGTGACCAATGGTGTTCCACATGGATCTGTTCTGGGAGCTCTACTGTTTGTGATTTTTATAAATGACTTAGATGAAGAAGTGGAAGGGTGGGTTAGTATGTTTGTCGATGACATGACGGTTGATAGAGTTATAGATAGTGTTGAGGGCTGTTATAGGTTGTAACGGGACATTGGCAGGATGCAGAACTGGGCTGATAAGTGGCAGATGGAGTGCAACCTAGAAAAGTGTGAAATAATTCATTTTGGAAGGTCAAATTTGAATGCAGATTACAGGGTTAAAGGTAGGATTCTTGGCAGTGTGGAGGAACAGAGGGATCTTTGGTTCACATCCATTGATTCCTCAAAGTTGCCGCTCAAGTTGATAGGGTTAGTTTAGATTAGGTTAGATTCCTTGCAGTGTGGATACAGACCCTTCACTCCAAGAAGTCCAAACTGACCCTCCGAAGTGTAAATCACCCTGACCCATTTCCCTCTGACTAAAGCACCTAACACTATGGGCACTTTAGCATGGCCAATTCATCTGATAGAGTCATAGAGATGTACAGAATGGAAACAGACCCTTCGGTCTAACTCGTACATGCCGACAAGATATCCCAACTCAATCTAGTCTCACCTGCCAGCACCTGGCTCATATCCCTCCAAACTCTTCCTATTCATATACCCATCCAAATGCCTCTTCATGTTGCAATTGTATCAGCCTCCACCACATCCTCTGGCAGCTCATTCCATACACGTACCACCCTCTATGTGGAAAAGTTGCCCCTTAGGTCTCTTTTATATCTTTCCTCTCTCACCCTAAACCTATGCCCTCTAGTTCTGGGCTTGGACTGTGGGAGGAAACCCACGCAGACATGGGGAGAATGTGCAGACTCCACACAGACAGTCACCCAAGGCTGTAATCAAACCCGGGACCCTGGCGCTGTGAGGCAGCAACGCTAACCACTGAGCCACCGTGCTAAGAAGGCATATGGTATGTTGGCTTTAATTAGCCAGGAGATTGAGGTTAAAAGCCATTAAGTTATGCTGCAGCTCTGTAAAGCCCTGGTTAAATTACATTTGGAATATTGTGTTCAGTTCTGATTGCCTCATTACAGGAAGAATGTGGAAGCTTTAGATAGGGTGCAGAAGAGGTTTAACAGGATTCTGCCTGGACTGGAGAGCATGTCTTATGAAGAAAAGTTGAGGGAGCTAGGGCTTTTCTCATTGGACCAAAGAAGGATGAGAGGTGACTTGATAGAGGTGTACAAGATGATGAGAGGCATAGATAGAGTGGATAGTCAGAGACTTTCTCCCACAGTGGGTATGGCTATTATGAGAGGGCATAGTTTTAAGGTGATTGGAGGAAGGTTTAGGGGAGATGTCAGACATTGGTTCTTTACTCAGAGAGCGGTGGGTGCATGGAATGCACTGCCAGCATTGGTATTAGAGTCAGATATATTCGGCACATTTAAATGACTCTTGGATAGGAACATGGATGATAGTAAAATGTAGATTAATTTGATCTTAGAGTAGGATAAAAGGTCAGCACAACATCATGGGCCGAAGGGCCTGTACTGTTCCGAGTTCTGTCTTATATGTTCTAATCGTGATGAGTGTTAGAGAGTTCTTTGACTTCCTGTCTCCTTTTGATTATTATGGGTGGAATCTTATACAAGTCTGAGCAACATGGACTATGGCAAAAGTCTGGCCAAATTAGATGAGAAATCTGGTGAGGTCCATCCTGATTTGAGGTAATTGTGCTCCAAATTTCATGCTTTTCACAAGTACGGTGGTGACATTCTAACGAGGTAGTGGCAAAATGCCAATTGATGGGGATTAACATTTGTTAAACACCTTATTAACAGCATAGCTAATTTCATTAATATTCAGATTCCACCTTCCAAATTCACCAAAGAAGATAGACATTGGAAATATTCAATAAGGAAGCCAGAGCATGTACCTGATGGTTTCAGCTTGCTGCTTGTTCCAAACAAACTCCATTCTAGACACTGAACAATGACATTTCAAAGCCTGTTATTGGCCTGTTTTCTCTTTTTAATGAGGAGATGGGGCCAGTGAATGAAAGGTGGTGAGATGTACTGAAAGACTATGGAGTCAACTGTCAGGACCATCCTCCTCCTCTTTCTCACTGTGTCTTCATGTAGTTCCTGGTTCCACAGCTGAGGTGGGGGAGGGCCTGCTCAGAAATAGGACCAGATATTACTGGAAATTATGTGCAGCAACACCAGGTACTTGTGTCTGGATGGGCCAGATATTGTGAGGGTCATCTTGTTAGAGGTAAGTTGACCCTTGTCAGCTTAAAGTTCCGAAAGCAGGAAGGGGCAAGCAAGGTATAGGAAAAGGGCCCAACCACCTATGCACTGTCCTGAATGGAAAGTACAGAGGAGCCTGCATGTGTGTGGTTGCACCTCCAGCTGGATACCTCCTAACAATGCTCAGTCTCCTTGTAAGGATGAACAACTAATCTGTGGGAGCTTTTTGAAGATCAGTTGAAAATGTATTGCTGGAAAAGCGCAGCAGGTCAGGCAGCATCCAGCATATTCTTACAAGGATGAACTATAAGAAAGGCAATATTCAGAAACTCTTGCATGACAAGAGATATTGGAAGTTTAGTCAAAAAGAAAAAGGAAATCAGACAAGATCCTTGAGAAATATAAAGGAAACAGGAAAGAACTCAAATGAGGAATTAAGAGAGCTGAGACGGGCCATGAAATGTCCTTGGCAAGTAAGATTAAAGGGAATCCCAAGACATTTAAAACATATATTAGGAGGAAACTGGCAGCTAGGAAGAGGGTGGGTCCACTCAAGGAAAAAGGAGGGAATATATGCCAGCGGAGGTGGGTGAGGTCCTTAATGAATACTTTGCATCAGTATTTACAAAGGAGAAGGATATGGATGATAGTAACATCAGGGAAGATTATGTTAATACTCCAGGACATGTCAATATTAAGAAGGATGAGATGTTGGGTTAGGGTTAGGGTTAGTGTTAGATATTAAGGTAGATAAATCTCCAGGGCCTGATGGGATCTATCCCTGGATACCAAGGGAGGTAAGGAAGGAATTGCTGGGGCGTTGGCTGAGATCTTTGCATCCTCTTTAGTCAAGGCAAAATTCCAGAAGACAAGAATAGCCAATGTTGTTCCTTTGTTTAAGATGAGCAAAACAAAATCCAGGAAATTATAAGCCTGTGAACTTTATATCACTACATAGAACATAACAGCACAGTACAGGCCCTTCAGCCCTTGATATTACGCCGACCTGTTGAACCAATTGGAAGTCTATCTATCTTACACTATCCCATTTTCATCCATATGTTTATCCAATGACCATTTAAATGCCCTTAAAGTTGGCGAGTTATTACCAATGCAGGTAGTGCATTCCATGCCCCTACTAGTCTCTGAGTAAAGAAACTACCTCTGACAGCTGTCTATCAATTTAAAGCTCTGTCCCCTCATGCTAGCCATCACCATCTGAGGAAAAAGGCTCTCACTGTCCAACCTGTCTAACCCTCTGATTATCTTATATGTCTCAATTAAGTCAGCTCTCAATCTTCTTCTGTCTAATGAAAACAGCATCAAGTCCCTCAGCCTTTCCTCGTAAGACCTTCCCTCCATACCAGGCAACATGCTAGTAAATCTCCTCTACACCCTTTCCAAAGTTTCCACATCCTTCCTATAATGAGGTGACCAGAATTGTACACAATAGTCCAAGTGCAGCTGCACCAGAGTTTTGAACAGCTGCAACATGACCTCGTAGCTCTGAAACTCAATCCCTCTAACAATAAAAGCTAATACACCATATGCCTTCTTAACAACCTTATCATGCTGATTTCATTTGTGGGAAGTAAACCCAACTCCAGCTTCTCGAGAACCGTGTTAGGGAACTGGAGCTGGAGCTGAATGAACTTTGGATCATTTGGGAGGCAGAGGGAGTTATTGAGAGGAGTTACAGGGAGGTAGTTACTCCACAGCCACATGAAGAATGTAGATGGGTTACCGTCAGGGGTTGGAACGGGAACCTGCAGGCAGTGCAGGGATCTCCTGTGGTAGTTTCCTTCAACAACAAGTATATCGTTTTGGATACTGTTGGGAGGTGGACTTACCAGCGGTGAGCACTGGGGACAGGTCTCTGGTGCAGAGTCTGTCCCTTTTGCTCAGAGGGGAATGGGGAAGAGGAGCAGAGCTTTAGTTATTAGGAACTCCACAGTTAAGGGGGCAGAAAGGAGGGTTTGTGGTAACAAGAGAGACTCACTATTGGTGTGTTGCCTCCCTGGTGCCAAGGTTCGTAATGTCTCTGATCATGTTTTTGGGATCCTTGAGGGGGAAGTGGAGCAGCTACAAGCTGTGGTCCACATAGGCACCAACGACATAGGTAGGAAGAAAGGTGGGGATCAAAGGCAGAAATTCAGGGAGCTAGGATGGAAGCCTAAAGCAAGAACAACAGAGTTGTTATCTCTGATTTGTTGCCCATGCCACATGCTAGTAAAGCAAGGAACAGGGAGAGAATGGAGCAGAACACTTGGCTTGCAGGGATAGTGCAGGAGGGAGGGTTGGGATTCTTGGATAATTGGAGCTCTTTCTGGGGAAGGTGGGACCTCTACAAACAGGATGGTCTTCACCTGAACTAGAGAGGTCCCGATATCCTGTGTGGGGGAAATTTGCTAATGCTCTTTGGGGTGTGTTTAAACTAATGCAGGGGGGTGTTTAAACTAAGGGATGGGAACCTGAATTGTAGTTCCAGTGTACAGGAGATTGAGGGTAGTGAGGTCAGGAATAGGTTTACAAGGTCGCAAGAGGGCACCAGCAATCAGGGTGTTGGTTTGAAATGTATGTACTACAATGCCAGGAGCACCCGGAATAAGGCGGGTGAACTTGTAGCATGGGTTGGTACCTGGGATTTAGATGTTGTGGCCATTTCAGACACATGGCTAGAGGAGGGACAGGAATGGTTGTTACAGATTCTGGGATTTCAATGTTTCAGCAAGAACAGAGAAGATGGTTTTGGGGGGAGGGGTGGGGGGGGAGGGAGGGGGGTCCGGGAGGTGGTGGTTGCAGCATTGTTAATCAAGCGTAGTATTACAGCAGCTGAGATAACGTTTGAGGACTCATCCACTGAGGTAGTTTGGGCTGAGGTTCGAAACAGGAAAGGAGAGGTCACCCTGTTGGGCTTCCGAATTGTTCCAGGGATTTGAGGAAAGGATAGCAAAGATGATTCTCTATAGGAGCGAGAGTAACAGGGTAGCTGTTATGGGGGACTTTAACTTCCCCAATATTTACTGGGAATATTATAGTTCAAGTAGTTTAGATGGGTCAGTTTTTGTTCAATGTGTACAGGATGGTTTTCTGACACAATATGTAGGCAGAGGTGGGTACTGCAGGTGCTGGAGATTAGAGTCAAGATTAGAGTGGTGCTGGAAAAGCACAGTAGGTCAGGCAGCGTCAATGGTTTTCCTGCTCCTCGGATGCTGCCTGACCTGCTGTGCTTTTCCAGCACCACTCTAATCTTGACACAATATGTAGACAGGAGAAAGTGAGGACTGCAGATGCTGGAAATCAGAGCTGAAAATGTGTTGCTGGAAAAGCGCAGCAGGTCAGGCAGCATCCAAGGAGCAGGAGAATCGACGTTTCGGGCATGAGCCCTTCTTCAGACTCCTGCTCCTTGGATGCTGCCTGACCTGCTGCGCTTTTCCAGCAACACATTTTCAACAGTATGTAGACAGGCCAACAAGAGGCAATGCCATATTGGATTTGGTACTGCGAATGAACCCAGTCAGGTGTTAGATTTGGAGGTAGTTGAGCACTTTGGCAATAGTGACCATAATTCACTTATGTTTACAATAGCAATGGGCAGGGATAGGTATATATCACAAGGAAAGAGGTGTAACTGGGGGAAAGGCAATTATGGTGCGATTAGGCAATATTTAGGATGCATAGGATGGGGAAAGAAACTGCAGGGGATGACACACTTGAAATTTGGAGCTTATTCAAGGAACAGCTACTGCAGGTCCTTGATAAGTACATACTATCAGGCAGGGAGGTAGTTGTCAAGAGAGGGAGCCATGGTTTACTAAAGAAGTTGAAGCTCTTGTCATGAGAAAGAAAAAGATGTGAGGATGAGGCATGAAGGCTCAGTTAGGGGGCTTGAAGTTATAAGTTAGCCAGAAATGATCTAAAGAGAGGGCTAAGAAGAGCTAGGAGGGGACATGAGAAGTTGTTGGTATATAGGATCAAGGAACACCCTAAGGCCTTCCATAGGTATATCAGGAATAAAAGAATGACTAGAGAATGATTAGGGCGAATTAAAGATAGTAGTGGAAAGTTGTGTGTGGAATCTGAGGACATCGGGGAAGTGCTTAATGAATATTTTTCATCAGTATTCACATTGGAAAAATGCAATGTTAGTGAGAATACAGAGATACGGGCTATAAGATTAGATGAGATTGAGGTTGACAAAGAAGAGGTTTTAGCAATTTTGGAAGATCTGGCAATAGATAAGACCTGTGGGCTGGATGGGATTTATCCTCAGATTCTCTGGGAAGCCAGGGAGGAGATTGCAGAGCTTTTGGCTTCGATCTTTATGTCATCATTGTTGACAGAGGTAGTGCCAGAAGACTGAAATACAGCAAATGTTGTCCCCTTGTTTAAGAAGGGAAGTCGGGACAACCCTGACAATTCTAGGCCAGTGAGCCTTACTTCGATTGTGGATAAGGTGTTGGAAAAGGTTATAAGAGATAGGATTTATAATCATCTGGAACAAAATAAGTTGATTAGGGATAGTCAACATGGTTTTGTGAAGGGTAGGTCCTGCCTCACTAACCTTGTTGAGTTCTTTGAGAAGGTGACAAAACAGGTAAAGCAGTTGATGTGGTGTATATGGACTTTAGTAAGGTGTTTGCTAAGGTTCCACATGGTAGGCTATTGCACAAAATACAGAGTTTTGGGATTGAAGGTGATTTAGCGGTTTGGATCAGAAATTGGTTAGCTGAAAGAAGACAGAAGGTTGTGGTTGATGGGAAATGTTCATCCTGGAGCTCAGTTACCAGTGGTGTGCCATAAGGATCCATTTTGGGGCCACTGCTGTTTGTCATTTTTAGGAATGATCTGGATATGGGCATCGAAGGATGGATTAGTAAGTTTGCGGATGATACTAAGGTAGGCAAAGTTGTGGATAGTGCCAAATTATGTTGTGGTTTACAGACAGACATAGATAAGATACAGAGCTGGGCTGAGAAGTGGCAAATGGAGTTTAGTGCAGAAAAATGTGAGTTTGTTCATTTCGAAGAAGTAACAGGAATGCAGAGTACTGGTCTAATGGTAAAATTCTTGGCAGTGTAGATGAACAGACAGATCTTGATGTCCAGTGCATAAATCCCTGAAGGTTGCCACCCAGGTTTATAGGGTTGTTAAGAAGGCATATGTGTGCGGACGTTTATTGGTAGGGAGATTGCATTTCAGAGCCACAAAGTCATGCTTCAGCTGCACAAGACACCGGTAAGGCTGCACCTGGAGTATAGCGTGCAGTTCTGGTCACCGTATTGTAGGAAATATATGGAAGCTTTAGAAAGGGTTCAGAGGAGGTTTACTAGGATGTTGCCTGGTATAGAAGGAAGGTCTTATGAGGAAAGGCTGAGGGAACTGAGGCTATTTTTGTTGGAGAGAAGAAGGTTGAGAGGTGACTTAATTGAGATTCATAAGATAATCAGAGGATTAGATAAGGTAGACAGTGAGAGCCTTTTTCCTTGGATGGTGAAGGCTAACACAAGGGGTCATAGCCTTAAATTGAGGGGTGATAGATTTAGGACAGACATTGGGGTAGTTTCTTTACTCAGATCGTAATAGGAATGTGGGAAGGCCTGCCTACAACAGTAGTAGACACCGATGTTAAGGACATTTAAATGGGCATTGGACGTATACATGGATAATAATGGAACGATGTTGGTTAGATGGGCATCACATAAATTTCATAGGTCAGTGCAACATCAAGGGCCAAAGGGCCTATACTGCGCTGTAATGGTCTCTGTTCTGTCAACCTGGATGGCAACCTTCAAGGATCTATGTACATGGAAACTGAGATATCTCTGCCCATCTACACTACCAAGAATCTTATCATAAGCCCAGTACTCTTATTCCTATTGCTCCCTTCAAAGTGAATCCCCTCTCACTTTTCTGCATTAAACTCCATTTGCCACCTCTCAGCACAGCTCTGCAGCTTTTCTAGGTCCCTCTGTAACCTGCAACATTCTTCAGCATGATCCACAACTCCACCAACCTTAGTGTTATCTGCAAATTTACTAAACCATCCTTCTATGCCCTCATCTAGGTCATTTATAAAAATGACAAACAGCAATGGCCCCAAAACAGATCCTTGCGGTACACAACTAGTATCTGAACTCCAGAATGAACGTTTCATCAACCACGAACTTCTGTCTTCTTTCAGCTCGTCAACTTCTGATCCAAACCGCTAAATCATCCTCAATCCCATGCCTCCATATTTTGTGTAATAGTCTACTGTAGGGAACCTTTTCAAATACACCATATAGCCGCTTTACCCTCATCCACCTGTTTGGCCACCATCTCAAAGAACTCATAAAGGTTTGTGAGGCACGACCTACCCTTCACAAAACTCTGTTAACCATCCCTAATCAACTTATTCCTCTCTAGATGATTATAAATCCTATATCTTATAATCTTTTCTAATACTTTACCCACAACTGACGTAAGGCTCACTGGTCTATAATTACCAGGGTTGTCTCTACTTCCCTTCTTGAACAAGGGGACAACATTTGCTATCCTCCAGTCTTCTGGAACATAGAACATAGAAGAATACAGCGCAGTACAGGCCCTTTGGCCCTCGATGTTGCGCCAATCCAAGCCCACCTAACCTATACTAACCCACTATCCTCCATATACCTATCCAATGCCCGCTTAAATGCCCATAAAGAGGGAGAGTCCACCACTGCTACTGGCAGGGCATTCCATGAACTTACGACTCACTGAGTGAAGAACCTACCCCTAACTTCAGTCCTATATCTACCCCCCTTAATTTAAAGCTATGCCCCCTTGTAATACCCGACTCCATACGCGGGAAAAGGTTCACACTGTCAACCCTATCTAACCCCCTAATCATCTTGTACACCTCAATCAAGTCACCCCTAAACCTTCTTTTCTCTAATGAAAACAGCCCCAAGTGTCTCAGTCTTTCCTCATACGATCTTCCGTCCATACCAGGCAACATCCTGGTAAACCTCCTCTGCACCCGTTCCAGTGCCTCCACATCCTTCCTATAGTATGGCGACCAAAACTGCACACAATATTCCAGATGCGGCCGCACCAGAGTCTTATACAACTGCATCATGACCTCAGGACTCCGGAACTCAATTCCTCTACCAATAAAAGCCAGTACGCCATATGCCTTCCTCACCGCACTATTTACCTGGGTGGCAACTTTCAGAGATCTGTGTACATGGACACCAAGATCCCTCTGCTCATCCACACTACCAAGTATCCGACCATTAGCCCAGTACCCCATCTTTTTGTTATTCTTCCCAAAGTGAATCACCTCACACTTAGCTACATTGAATTCCATTTGCCACCTTTCTGCCCAGCTCTGCAGCTTCTCTATATCCTGCTGTAACCTGCCACATCCTTCCTCACTGTCAACAACTCCTCCGACTTTCGTATCATCCGCAAACTTGCTCACCCAACCTTCTAACCCCTCTTCCAGGTCATTTATAAAAATGACAAACAGCAATGGTCCCAAAACAGATCCTTGCGTAACACCGCTAGTGACGGCACTCCATGAAGAAACTTTGCCATCAACTACTACCCTCTGTCTTCTTCCATCCAGCCAATTCCTAATCCAAACCTCCAACTCTCCCTCAATGCCATATCTCCGTATTTTCTGCAGTAGCCTACCATGGGGAACCTTATCAAACGCCTTACTAAAATCCATATATACCACATCTACCGCTTTCCCCTCATCAACCTCCTTCGTCACCTTTTCAAAGAATTCAATAAGGTTTGTGAGGCACGACCTGCCCTTCACAAAACCATGCTGACTATCCTTGATCACATTATTCCTATCCAGATGTGCATAAATCCTATCCCTTACAATTCTCTCTAAGACTTTGCCCACAACAGAAGTGAGACTCACCGGCCTATAGTTACTAGGGTTATCCCTACTCCCCTTTTTGAACAAGGGAACCACATTTGCTATCCTCCAGTCTTCTGGCACTACTCCAGTAGACAAAGAGGACATAAAAATCAAGGCCAATGGCTCTGCAATCTCCTCCCTTGCTTCCCAGAGAATCCGAGGATAAATGCCATCAGGCCCAGGGGACTTATCTATTTTCACCTTTTCCAGGATTTCCAACACCTCTTCTCTACATACCTCAAAGCCATCCATTCTACTTATTTGTGACTCAGTATTCACATCGACGACAATGCCCTGTTCCTGAGTAAATACTGAAGGAACTATCCCTGTAGACAATGATGACACAAAGATCAAAGCCACTGGCTCTGCAATCTCTTCCCTGGTTTCTCAGCGAATCCAAGGATCAATCCCATCTGGCTCAGGGGACTTGTCTATTTTCACATTTTCCAGAATTGCTAACACCTCTTCCTTGTGAACCTCAATCCAGTCTAGTTCAGTAGCCTATATCTCAGTATTCTCCTTGACAACATTGCGTTTTTCCGGTGTGAATTCTGGCAAAAAATATTAATTTCATGCTTCCCTATCTCCTCAGGCACCACACACAACTCCCCACTACTATCCTGGAACCTGCAACAACCATTCCTGTGCCTGCTCTATCCATGTCTCCGAAATGACCACAACATCGAAATCCCAGGTACCAACCCATGCGGCAAGTTCACCCACCTTATTCTGGATGCTCCTGGTATTGAAGTAGACACACTTCAAACCACATTCCTGCTTGCCAGTGAACTCTTGCGACCTTGAAACTTCATTTCTGACCTCACAGCTCTCAAACTTCTGGACACTGGAACTACAATTTAGGTTCCCATCCACCTGCTTAAATCCTCCCAAAGAGCATTAGCAAATTTCCCCCCAGGATATTGGTACCCCTCTGTTTCAGGTGTAGACCATCCTGTTTGTATGAGTCCCACCAAGAATAAGCCCAAACTTTCCAGGTATCCAAAACCCTCCCTCCTGCACAATCCCTGTAGCCATAAGTTCAACTCCTCTCTCTCCCTATTGTTCGCCTCATGAGCAAATGGCACGGGCAACAAACCAGAGATAACAACTGTTTATTCTAGCATTAAGCTTCCATCCTAGCTCCCTGAATTTCTGCCTTAAATCTCATCCCTTTTCCTCCCTATGTCATTAGTGTTTCTGGGCCTTGACTTGGGGCTGCTCCCCCTCCCCCTCAAGGATCCTGAAAACACGATCTAAGACATCACAAACCCTGGCACCTGGGAGGCAACACACCAACAGTGAGTCCCTCTTGTTCCCATAGAACCTCCTATCTATCCCCCTAACTATGGAGTCCCCAATGACTAATGCTCTGCTCATCTTCCCCCCCCCCCCTTCCTTTCTGAGCAACAGGAACAGACTCTGTGCCAGAGACCTGTATCCCATAGCATACCCCTAGTAAATTGTCCCCCCAACAGTATCCAAAATGGTATACTTGTTATTGAGGGGAACGGCCACAAGGGTTCCCTGCACTGTCTGCTGGTGCCCTTTCCGTCCCCTGACTATAATCCATCTGCCTTTTTCTTTCACCTGAGATGTGACTACCTCCTGTAACTCCTTTCAATAACCCCCTCCGCCTCCCGAATGATCCGAAGTTTATCAAGCTTCAACTCCAGTTCCTTAATGTGGTTTTCCCACAAAGGAAGTCAGCAGGGACACTAGTGGTGACCCTTACCTCCCACATTCTGCAGGAGGAATATTCAACTGCCCTAACCTCTCTTTCCACTATTCTAAATTCCCAAAGAGACTAGAAAAAGAAAGATTTTTTTTTGAAAACTAATTACCTTACCAATCTGGCACATAACACCTTTTTTTTAGAGGAGGAGGATGGGTGGGAGACACTAACTAAGTCATTTTTCTGGTAACACAACCACCCAATTATATTACTTCCCTTACTCAGCAGTCCCATGTCTGCTCCTGCTCAGCCTATTCATGAGGTAAGTTTTTGAATATTCATGAAATTATTGGAGACAATACTTATGGACAGGATTTACTTGCATTTGGAAAACATATTGATATATTAGAGATAGCATGACTTTGTGTGGGGGAGGTCTTGTCTCAGATTTAATTGAATTTTTTTTTGAGGAAATGATGAAAATGATTGATAAGGTTAGCCGTGATGTGGAGGTGCCGGTGTTGAACTGGGGTGGACAAAGTTGAAAATCACACAACAGCAGGTTATAGTCCAACAGGTTTATTTGAAAATATAAGCTTTGGAGCTTTGCTCCTTCAACAGGTAGAGCAGCACTCCAAAGCTTGTATTTTCAAATAAACCTGTTGGTGTCTTGTGATTTTCAACTTTGGTAAAGATAGGGCAGTGAATATTATCTACATGGGCTTTACTAAAGCATTTAGCAAGGTTTCTCATTGTAGGATGATCCAGATGAATTAGTCAAACGGGATCTACAATGAATTGGTAGCTGAATACAAAATTGGCTTGGTCATAGAAGACAGAGGATGTTGTGGGAGGGTGTTTTTCTGACTGGAAGACTGTGAATTGTGGTGTTCCACAAGTATCACTGCTGGGACCTTTGTTGTATGTAATATTTATAAGTGATTTGGATGAAAATGTAGGTCTGATTAGTTAATTTTCAGACAACATGTAAACTTGTAGAGTTGTGAATAGCGAGGAAGGTTCTCAAAAGGTGTACCATGATTTTGATCAATTGGAAAGTGGGGTAGAGTGGTTGCATGTGGAGTTTAATGTGGCCAAAGACAAGAAGAGTGTATACAGTAAATGTCAGGACTTTAAGAGCATAGATATACATAGAAATCTAGGTGTACAAATCCATAGCTCCCTGAAAGTGGCAACAATAGTGGATAAGATGGCAAAAAAGCATCTGGCTTGCTTGCATTCTCCATTCAGAACATTGAGTTTAAGAATTGACAAGTTATGTTCCAGCTGTAATGTATAGTTAGGCCACATTTGAAATATTGTGTGCAGTTCTGGTTTCCATACTATAGGAAGGATGTGGAGGGTGCAAAAGAGTTTTACCAGGATAATGCCTGGATTGGAGTGTATTAGCAATGAGGAGAGTCTTGTCATAGAGTCATTGAGATGTGCAACATGAAAACAGACTCTTTGGTCCAACTCGTCCATGTTGACCAGATACCCTAAATTAATTTAGTCCCACTTGCCAGCATTTGGCCTAATCCCTCTAAACCCTTCCTATTCAAATACCCATCCAGATACCTTTTAAATGCTGTAATTGTACCAGCCTCCACCACCTCCTCTGACAACTCATTCCATACACTCACTACCTTCTGTAGGATAAGGTTGCTCCTTGGGTCCCTTTTTAAATTCTCCCCCTCTCACCTTAAACCTATCGATTGTTTTCGCGAGAGCATCAGAGACTGAGGAGCGACCTGGTAGAAACATATAGAATTAAGACAGATGTGGATAGGGTAGATAATCAGAGTGTAAATGTCAATATTAGGTGCACAGATATGAGGTGAGGGGGGGAAGTTTAAAGGAGATGTGTGAGGCAAGTTTTCTTTTATGCAGAGAGTGGTAGGTGCTTCCAGGGTAGGTGGTACAATGACAACGTTTAAGAGCCATTCTGACAGACACATGAACAAGTAGGGAATAGAGGGATAAAGGCCATGTGCATGCAGGTAGGATTAGTTTAGAATTGCAATTGGTCGGTGCAGACCTGGTGAATTGAAGGGCCTATTCCTGTGCTGTTCTATCTTCTATGCCCCTAGCAGGAGACCTCTTTTAGAACAGCTAGTCCCCTCATCATGGACAGTGCGCCTCCCCCGCCATTGCAGGCACTTGGTCCCTCTCTGCCTTCCTCATTTCCACCCCACCTGACCCTAGCAAGTATTATTTCCTAACACCTATTCTTACCACTTATGAGCCGATCGCTAGCAAGCTTAGGACAAAAACAGATTATCATTGGAGGGGTAGCTCCTCATAGATTTAGTTTCTTCCACTTCTGTTGCCGTCATCTTTGATTGGTCTCCCTGTGAATGAATTTTACAAAGCTTTTTGGAGTCTTTGGAACTCACTGTCATCTGGTGACCCCATGTGTTTTGAACATTAGCTAAGTTAACTGTAAAATTTATCTTTTATAGATCAAACCAGGCATGAAGGTATTGCCTTTGGAAGAACTCAGTAATCAAGAGGTGAACCAGCACCGGCCAATATTGCTAATTAATGCCAAAAGAGCAGATGGGTAAGATACATTTCATTTAGGTACTCTAATTAAATTTGAGAGGATCAAATTATTATTTAATGTTTTAAGTCTTAGAGGGAGTCACTTAGCAACCAAGATGGTTGAGCTAAATTTTACAAATGTTAGCATTCAAAAGAGATAAGACAAAAGCCCATTGTGTTAGGTGCAAGATTACTGGCATGGATAGAGGTTTCGGTGACTGGGAGAAAGCAAAAAGTAGGAATAAAGTGGATTTTCCAGGATTGCAGCTGGTAACTAGTGGAGTTCCACATGAGTCTGAGCTGAGACACCAACTATTCATGTTATACATTAATGATCTACAGAAAGGAACTTTTAAGGTGAGGGGGAAAGATACAAAAGGGTCCAGAAGGGCAATTTTTTCACACTGAGGGTGTTGAATGTCTGGTACAGGCTGCTAGAGGTAGTGGTAGAAGATAGTACAATTTTGTAATTTAGGAAACATTTAGACAAGTACATGGATGGGATAGGTATAGAGAGATATGGACCAAATGCAGACAAATAATTTAATTGTGAAAACTGAGCGGCATGGGCAATTTGGGCCAAAGGGCCTGTTTCCATGCTGTAGACCTCTATACACTATGACATTGTTGCTAAATTAGGTGGATGGGTAGATAGATCAAGGAAATGGGGCAATACAGAAAGATTTGGACAGGCTAGGAGAGTGGGCAAAGAAGTGGCAGATGGAATACAGTATGGGAAAATGTGAGGTTATGTACTTTGGAAGGAAGAATTAACGTTTCAGGTCTGGTGACCCTTCCTCAGAACTGTAACAGAGGAGTCGGGGACCAGGCCAAGATGTGATTTGTTATTAACAGCCATATTGCCACAGTTATGGCTTGTTGGGGCAAGTGATGGAAGATAAAGCTAAGAATATAGTCTGCGGATATGAGTTGGGGAGTTTATGTGGAAGGAGAAATTAGGAAGGATAAGAAACCAGTGGACTCAATGAATAAAGAGCACGATGAGTTAAAATGGAGGTTGAGAAGTCAATTGGTGCAGAGGCTGTGGGCAGAAAATAGCAAAAGATATTTTGGTGAGAAAACATTGATTGTACTTGGGTTGACAGTAAAGATCAGGGATTATAAACAAACAGGTGGATAGTGGAGCAAAGCAAGGTGCTCAAAGGAGGGTGAATTAACAGAGGAGTTAGGGTATCAGACCAAGATATGATTTGTTATGAATAGCCATATTGCCAAAACAATGGCTTTGATGGGACAAGTGATGGAAGGTATTGCATGATAGTTGCGGTAGATGGAAATCTTTTAATCACCCCATCTGCAGGATATCTTCCAGTGCTCTTCAATGAAAACTCCAAGAGGGAAGTAATCCATTTTTAAAAGAAAAAAATCCTGCTTTAAATAGGCTTGAAGTGTTGTTTGAGAAATGGTGAAGAATGTAATTAGCCTACACAATTTCTGGTTTGATCAGAATTCCAGCCTTTGTCAAAAGAAAACATGGTTTGAGTGTTAACATCTCCTAGATTTCATGGCAACAACATCATGGGGGTTTCCATCTTGTTCTGTCCAACCATTCATGCCTTGAGTTAAGCCAGCTGGCAAATGTCTGCAGATCAGTACCCTATCTGGTGCAGTATGACAATTTACAGTTTAGTACTGCATCTATTAAAACCTTGCACCATTAATGTAGCTTGTAGGTTTGAGAAGACCTGCAGCAAAAAGTGAGCCAAAATTGTGAACTTGATGTCTCAGCAAAATTGCTGGTTTGCTGCCAGCAATGATCTCTCGTAATAACCCTGTCAAAGAATTTATACCTTTCCATGTACACCAAATTTACCTTCTGAGTGCCTACACTACTTTGTGACACAAACAGAGAATAAACAAAACAATAACAGTTGATCTCAAAACCGATAGTGCTCCAGAAACTCAGCAGGCCTGGAAATATCTGTAGAGTAAGAAGGCGCCAGCCCCAGGGACCCATAGAGAGCTCAAAATATTAAAAACATCTTAAAATGTTCAACTCACCTATGCCTCTCAATTGGTCATCTGAAGGCTTCATTCAATCCTGGTGTTTCAGTTTCCATATTTTAAATGCTAGCATGAGTCAGTGTAATTTCCCTTTAAAAAGATCAGACTGATTTTAAGAAAAATGGTTGGTTCTATCATTTAGCACTATGCTTATTGGTCTCCTGCTAAGTGTGGAAACAGGTGCAGTGAAGCCAGCACCGAGGAGACTGCTGAGCCCTAAATTAAAATCACAACGATGTGTTGGCAATACAAAATTTACAGGCAGTCCAGCAGCAGTTGAATTGGAACTTCATGGTATTGGAGCTATGTAAATTGTGATTCTTGCAACAAAAAACTGAAACAGATTTCTTTTAGACTGTAATCATAAATGAAAACATTTTTGATTGCCTGAAAATTTGTAGAATATAAGACTTTGTCCCATGTTTTAAATAGCTTTCCTCAAAATTCTAACAATTTTGAAATAATATATTGTTATAATTGGTAGATTAATTTTCTCTTTCCCCTATGTGAATGAAAAGTATTGAACTTAATATCTTATTTTGTAGACATCAGATGGCAGGATTGTCTGCAGAAGAAAAACTCACTGAAACTCCGTCAGCTGCCAGTAATCGTTTCCCTTCTAGCAAAGCATACAGCAAAGATAAACCATCCAGGTTTGACTAGCTTCTTTTCATGTTTCTTTTCTACAAATTTTAAAATTACTATCTTCGGGTGAGTGCTTGTGAAACTGTAACTTTATCAACATTTTGGTGGTGGTAATCTGAGTTTCTAGCTTCTAAATTCTGAAACAATAATCTCATTCTCTGAGTTATGTTTCCTATTTTTCTGACTTTGTTTACTTTATTCACATGACACTAATTTTAGAACAAAACTATTACAAACACTGGAAATCTGAATTAAAAGCAGAAAGTGCCTGAAGTACTTAGCAGGTTTGGAAGCATATTTGAAGAGAGAATCTGAGTTGAAATAACTTCCCTCTAAACTGAAGGGGTAGAGAAGTGATAGGTTATGTGGCATTGAAAGGAGGAAGAAATATCGGAGGGAGGGTTTGGGATGGAGACTAGAGGATAGGAGATTAAATTGCAAAGATGCCATAGAATAAAAAAAGGGAATAATGTTGGTAGTAAAGTCTAAAACCATTTACCTAGAATGAGTGTTCCAGAATAATGAACTGCTCTGTCAGAAAAGAAATACACGAAAGCTAAAATTTAAACCAGCACATGGTGAAAATACTGAATCATAGTGGGGAACAGAATTCATAATCTAAAGTTGTTGAGCTAAGTATCGAGTTTAGAAGTGTATAAAGTGACTAATCAGAGGATGAGATGATGTTCATTGTACTCATGTGGAGCTTCACTGAAACACTGCAACAGGCTGAGTGCAGAAGTGTGTGCAGGAGAGCATCCTTTGAATGTGAAGACTGGTATGGTGGAACGTGAGGACAAAGAAAGACTCTTAGAAAGGAGGCAGGGGTGTAAAAATGTAGGAATTTGATCAGACATACTTGAGAGCCCCACAGTAGACTGGGTGTCCTTGGTTCAGCCAGAAATGTGCCAGAACAGATATAATGGAAAAACTGGGAGAATGGAATGGAGTCTCTACAGTAAGCAGGAGGTTAAAAAACAAAGTGTCATCAAGGTCGCTGTGGTTTTGGTAAACTTATAATAAAATTACTAGCCAGTCTATTCCCTGAAATGGAGAAACAGAATTGAAAAAAGAGTATTGAAGATGGACCATGTTCGTGTGAAGGTGAGAGAACAGTAGCATTGTGAGCCTAACTGACGTTATTACTGGAAAAGTCGGATCATTGATTCAAATTTGACTTGATAAATCATATTTTTGTTTTTTTTGGGCATTTTAATGAACTTGTCTTTCACTGAAATACAAGTGCACAATACTTCATTTAGTTTTAACAATAACAGAAATTAATTTTGCAAAATAAATTTAAATTTAGAAATAATAAGTCAAAATTATTTACATATAATGCTTAAAGATTTTGAAATGCACAGTAAAATACAATACTATTAATCTTAACAGTATCCTTTTATAATTCCCATCTCGATCACATCTATGGGGTTTAACTTAACAGGTACTTTAATTCCCTATCTTACAGCATCTTTCTTGAGTTTTCTCAGCTTCAAATAACCCTTCAAAATTCCCTGCTGACCCGAAATTTTCAAACTCAGTTCATTACACGAAGGTAACTCATTTCTTCCTTCATCAGGAGAAACTGTTTTACATATCCAGCTTCAACCATGATCTCTGCAAACTAAAAGTTTTTTCAAGAAATTAATTTTTTTCCTAAGCCCCCAAAATAAACATTCCTAACTGTTCTAATTGGAGCCTAATGCACAACTGTTCATTGTATTTGCTCATAAAACTCACTCAATGAAAACAAAATCCCATTATTCCAAGGAGTCTCTCTGTCATACCATATTTTCAAAGAAATCACTATAGCTATAGAAATAGCACAGACATTTTTACATAAGCTGAGAATCACATACAAGCTATTGTTACCCATGATACCCAAAGTGCACTCAATACATTTTATTCTTCCAATCTTCCCACTATACGTACTCTCTTGTTACGCAACTCGGGTGGAGGGAATGTGCTTGGCAGTGGAGCATGTTAGCCTGAGGGTTTTTGTGGGGTAACCCAGGCTGCTTGTGGCTGTACGTGCCAGACATGCCGAGGGTATCTTTGCCAGAGACAAGTTGACCACCATTGCCCCTCAAACTGAATCTAAAGTTGTTGAGCCAAGTGTCGGGGGGACCAGGCAAGATGCAGGTAAATGGCTCAGTCACATCTGCAGTTTCCTGAGTGGAAACTGCTGAGGGACTTGGTATGTGCTTCATCTACCAGATGGGTGCGTTCTGACTGTGAGAAAGGAGCACCTTGAACTGAGATCAAAGCTCCCTGCACCCTTGTCATTATGTCTTCAGTTTTGATGATCATTGGATGGGGCAATGGAGTGCAGTTTTGTGCATATATCCTGCAGCCCCAAAGGTTTTCCTTGGTAGCCATCAACCTGGCCATGGAGGCAACTATAGACAGTTGCATGATGCGCTACAGTAGTGCTGCTTCTGGGCAATGAGCGCCATTGCATCCAACATACCTGTTCCTTCCTTTACATTTGGATGAAGTCCATGATTGCTGATACCACTGACTTCTGTAAGACCTGGGCTGAGCTGCTGCCTGGTCTCTGGCAGCCCTGAGTGCCAGTGACTTAGCTCCGGTGTTGGCTGTGGAAGAAATGTCCTGTCAGAATGAGGTGCCATCCAGCTTAACATTTTCACTGAGGTGTCAGTATTTGATCTGGTGGGGGTGCAAGCATCACTGGTGCTTTCTTTGAGGTCTCAGCACTGTCATCCTAAGAGATCAAGAATGTGGCTTCTGCATCAATCAGGTGTTTCTCTGAAGATGTCATGTAGAGTCTGGCTGTTTCTGCAAGACATAAGGGAGCGAAGGCATCATGGCTAGTGGTCAGAAGTGGTGTACAATGAATGATAGAGTGATTGCCTGGTTAATTTTGAGAGTAGCAGTGACATACAGTGTGATACTTGTTTGTTGGGACGTAGATATCTCTGCATCCCACAGTAGCAGTCCCAGACTTCTACAAGGCCAAGGATTCTTTCCTCACAGGGTCTAAGGAGCCCAATGTCGGGCATCCCATCCCAACTTAGAGTCATAGCATCCTAGAGATGTACAGCATGGAAACAGACCCTTCGGTCCAACCCATCCACGCCGACCAGATATCCCAACCCAATCTAGTCCCACCTGCCAGTGCCCGGCCCATATCCCTACGAACCCTTCCTATTCATATACCCATCCAAATGCTTCTTAAATGTTGCAATTGTACCAGCCTCCACCACATCCTCTGGCAGCTCATTCCATACACGTACCACCCTCTGCGTGAAAACGTTGCCCCTTTTATATCTTTCCCCACTCACCCTAAACCTATACCCTCTAGTTCTGGACTCCCTAACCCCAGGGAAAAGACTTTGTCTATTTATCCTATCCATGCCCCTCATAATTTTGTAAACATCTATAAGGTCACCCCTCAGCCTCCGAAGCTCCAGGGAAAACAGCCCCAGCCTGTTCAGCCTCTCCCTGCAGCCCAGATCCTCCAACTCTGGCAACATCCTTGTAAATCTTTTCTGAACCCTTTCAAGTTTCACAACATCTTTCCGATAGGAAGGAGACCAGAATTGCACGCAATATTCCAACAGTGGCCTAACCAATGTCCTGTACAGTCGCAACATGACCTCCCAACTCCTGTACTCAATACTCTGACCAATAAACTTGTACAGCCTTGCTGTGTGCTCTTATGGATATCTCCTCCCAAAAAGACAGAAAGGTGAGGAGAGGAAGGGGGTATGAGAGATAACATTGGATGGCATGGCTGTGGGGAAAAGTAGTGAGGAAGCAGTGCAGAGGGCATGCACAGCTTGCAGTACAGGAGACTGGGAAAGAGGAAGGAAAGTGAGTGAGGGAAGATGCTGCATATGTTACACCTCACTGTGATAGCATGCTGGGAATCAAGCCCAACTATTGCTGGAGGCTTTACAAAGTTAAAGATTCTTAAAAGTACATAGAAGTCCCCAATTTATTCATCTTTTAGATTAGGTGTTGACAGGAAGCAGGAACTAGGTTTTTGTACTTAACCAGAATTGCTATTCATTATAAATATTCAAAAAGGAAGCAAGGGATAAACCAGGAAACTACAGACTGGTTTTCTAAGAGGTGACCAGATGTGTAGATAAGGACAATGCTTTTGATGTAGCCTATTTAGATTTCAGCAAGGCTTTTGATAAGGTCCCACATGGAAGACTGAAAGCAAATGTATGTCACTCCCTTCATCTGGTGGCAGTGTCGTTGAGGCAGCTACCTCTGTTATGTCCTTCTCTTATTCAGAAGACTTGTTAGTGTTTGACGGAGAGGGTGAATCCACAGGGTCAGGCAGCCTTTCCAAATGTTCTTAGGGGCAGGACGTATTTTGCTCATGCACCATTTGAGGATTCACAGCTTTCATATGGTCCACATGCTTATTCAGGACTGTCACACCCATGCAAACCTTTTACATCACTGGTCCTGAGCTCATGTCGACCATGCCTCTTACCCATGCAGGGCCATTTCCAGGATCCTGACACCAAATTTGGTCCCTTCATCTAACTGTCTTTCTCACTTAGTGGAGTCTTGTGTCTAGTATTGGCATCACTGATGCTGTTACATTTCTGGCTGGTAAATGATGGCCCATAATCTATGGCTAACACTTCCAGGGCTCCATGTGTTGAAACGATGTGCGCAGTTTTTCTCTTGTCATCCTAGTGTTTGAAAGAATGGATGCTATGGACATCCAATGACTTTAAGTGGGCATCTACAATGCCTAAAAATATTGAACCCATGAAAGGATCAGCGCAGGTGACATGCAACTGAGTCTAAGATTTATCTGGGGGAGCTGCTGGAGGTAAGTGTTGACCTTTATTGATAATCTGGGCACAGCACCACCAATGCACTTAGTTCTGCATCCAAGCCTGGCCACCAGACATAACATCTTACCAACATCTTCATTTTAGAAATCCCTGGATGGCCACAGTGGAGTTCAGCCAGTGTTTGCCTGTGATTTTGCTCAGGACAATCACTCTTGTTCCCTGTAACAATATGCTATCCACAACCCTGAGCTGGTCTCTCTGGGTCCAAAAAGTTGTGACGGCCCTCTGAATTCTCCCATTAATACCAGTTATTTTAGTTTTGAAAGGAATGGATCTTTCTGCGTTCAAAGTCTGCTGTAACTGGGAGCATGCTATATCATTACAAACTCTTTCACTGGGGGCACCACCAGTGGTGTATCTGCTACTCAGCCTCTCCAATGATATTCCAACTTGTAATTATATGCAGTTAGTATTAGAGTCAACTGCTGAATGTAGCCTGAAGCTATGGAAAGCACTGCCTTGTCCTTTTTAAGCAGGCCAAGTAGGGGTTTGTGGTCCATGATTATCACAAATTTTCATCCATAAAGTTATTGGTGAAACGTCCTGACTCCAAATATAACCGCCAATCCTTCCTTCTCTATCTGGGCATATTTACACTCTACATTAACTAATGTTCTGGATGCACACGCTATTGGACTTTGCTCTCCATTGGGCTACCTATGAGTCAATACCATCCCAGTGCCATTGAGGGAGTTATCTCATATCAATACCAGATCTTCCTTGGGATCATAATGTGCCAACATCTTAGAGAAAGATTGTTGTTTCTTTACGTCATTGAAAGCTACGGCTTGATTATGCAACCATTTCCAATGTTGACTTTTTTTTAGGAGTTGATGCCAGGATGGATGCCACGTTTTGTATAATAATTTACTAACCCAAAAAATGACCTAAGCTCCTGGACGGATAAGGCAGCTAGGGCACCTTTGATTGCTCTCATTTTATCTTCCAACAGGTGTAATCCAGTCTTGTTGACTCTGTAGCCCAAGTAAGTCACACACATTTTTCCCCTCATTAGATGTCCACCTGCCTTGGAAAATGCCTTAGGACTATATTCAAGTTCTCTAAATGTTCCTTATTAGCTTTCCCTATTATTAGGACATCAACTGGGTAAACGGCAATCTGGGGTAGATCTTTCAAAATGTTCTTCATTGTCTACTAAAGATTTGTACAGCTGATGATACCCCAGATTTCTGTCTTGTATGTTGGTACAAACCATTATGGGTATTAATTGGAGCATCCTTCTGGGAATCCTGGTCTCAACATAATTGCAAGTAAGCATGGCTGATATCCTACTTCGTGAAGGACAGCCCACCCCCCAGATTTGTATATAAATCCTCTATCTGAGGGATTGGGTATTTATCAAGCTGTGAAAAGTGCTTTACCATATGTTTAAAGTCTCCACTGAGATGAACTGACCCATTGAACGTCAAAATTGGTGCAACCACTGCTGCACATTCTATATATTGGACTAGTTTGATGGTTCCTTCACTTTCCAGCCTTCTGATTTCTGCCTCTATGTTTGCCATGAGACAAAACGCAGTGGGCAAGCCTTGCAGAATCGTGGAATTGTTTCCTGGTCAACATGGAAGGTGACCTTGGCTTCTCTGATAGTATCTAGACATTCCTGGAAGACTTCCAGATATCTAATTAGGACTTTACTCAGGCAGCCATTTTCTATTTGAAAAATCCAGGTGAATCTCTTGCAAATAATTTTGACCCACCTAAACCAAGCCAAGCCTTGGCCAAACAGTTAAATCTTTCTTCAGTATCCTTTCAACACTTCCTGACTTGACCAGCTCAGTCAGTGGTGGTGCTACCAAGTCACTCTTGGTAATGGACATTGAGTTCCCACCCCCAGATTATATTCCATGCCCTAGCTTCCCATGCTGAGAATTCTGAGGATAACACCCTCCTGAATGTATACTGCTGTACTGTTACCTCTGCTGGTTTTGTCCTACAATGGGATGGGACATACCCAGAAATGATGTTGATGGTGTCTGGGACAATGCCCTGGATGTTAGTAAGGAGGACTGTGCAGGGACAGTAGGTTTCCAATGTCGTTTCCAGTCGTAGGGTTGCCAATGTTGTTTCCAGTCTCTAGGTTGATGCAACTCAGTCCATCCAACTTCATTTCATTCAGGGCAGTTGAGTCATTTTTCTGGTTCTGAAGTCATTTTTATGCTAGAGCAGGCAAAGACAATAGATTTCTTCCCCAAAGGACATTAGTGATCCAGATGGATTTTTATGGTAATGGTTACATTATCACAATTAGACGAGTCTTAATTCCAGATTTCATTAAATTCACATTTCAACATTTGCCATGGTATGATTTGACTTCGTCCCCAAAGGTTTAGCCATTAGTGACATTACCACCACACCATAGCCTCCCCTGATGCAAGAAGTTTAATTACCATGCACAAATGGTCATGGCCAGTGAATGCTTCTTAAAATGTCGCATTCGACTAATTGCACCACTCACTATAGCCACTTCTCAATTCATCAGATTCCCCAATACTCACCCACCAACAATCTGTATATCAATCACAGCTCATAACTAACTTCCATAAACTTTGTCAAATCTCAAACACTTAGGTCTGAGGTTTGCAACAAGGTTATCGTCCACAATTGGAACACAATGCTCCAACTGTTCAACTAGGCCAGCAACACCAGCCAAACATATTGCACAACAGTTATTGAAACTACTTGCTATAATCAGAAAGTAGTGCCCAACCTGAAGCAACAAGAACCAGCTGAAGAGTTAGAAAGCAAGTTGTACTCCCCAGGGAAGAGATGGTGCTGGGCATTATTGAAAGGGTCATTGCTGAAGCCACCATATTTTCAAACCAAATCCTTTTGCTCACATCCTATTTCTCAATTATCCCTAGCCTGCTTCTGACTGAAAAGCTCAAGATGTGGAGATGCTGGTGTTGGACTGGGATGGGGCATAGTAAAAATCATACAACACCAGGTTATAGTCCAACAGGTTTATTTGGAAGTACTAGCTTTCGGAGCACTGTTCCTTTGTCAGGTAGATAGTCTTTTTTTTGTTAGTGGGACAGGATCATAGGATACAGAATTTATAGTAAAAGATCAAAGCGTCATACAACTGATGCAAATAATTGAAAAAACCTAGATTGCTGTTGAGTCTTCAATCCTTAGAATGGGGATGCAAGTTTCAGGTGATTAAAATGTAAACCCCAGAATTTCTTTCAAGTCACAGTCCTGAGATAACTTTATATAAAAAAAAGGGTGACACCTCAGCTCAGACAATATATTAAAAGTGGAGGTTGAATCTGTCTATATCCCAACCTTGAGTTCAGACTGATTCTATTTCCAAAGTAAGAATTTATAAAATGTCACATGGACTGACTGCTTAAAGATTGTGTGCTTTTTGAAAAAAATTGAATGTATTTGCAAATCAAATTCACCCCATAGACTTGTACAACTGCATGTGTGTGTGAGAGTGAGTGATATAGAGTATGTGTGAGTGTGTATATATGTATGTGTGTGTGCATGCTTGATAGAGTGTGTACCCGAGCGTGATGGAGTATATGCCTGAGTGGGTGTGTGTGTACGTGTGTCTGACGGTCTGTGTGAAAGTGTGAGTGTGATTGTGTGTAAGTGTCTGTGTGTGTGTATGCCTGCTTGTGTGTGAGTGTGTATAGTGGAGTGGGTCACCTGTAATGTGACATAAACCCAAGATCCAAATTGAGGCCATCCTCATGGCTACCGAACTTGGCTATCAGCCTCTGCTTGGCAACTCTACTTTATTGCATATCCCAAAGCCCACCTTGGAGGATGGTTACCCCAAAGATCTGAAGCTGAAACCGCTGAAGTGTTCCTCAACTGGGAGGGAAGATCTCTCTCTATCTGGCAATTGTCCATTCATTCACCTTGGAGAATGATCACCTGAAGTTCCGAAGCCAAATGTCCTGGACCGCTGAAGTGTTCCCCAACTGGGAGGGACTATCCCTATGTGGCAATGGTCCATTCATCCATTGTTGTAGCATCTACTTGGTTTTGCCAATATACCATACCTTGCCTACAGCATGTGAGATAGACAATGTTGGCCAAAGTTGCATGAGTACCTGACCCACACATGGTGAGTGGTGTCCCCGCGTGTCATGCAGTATCCATGACGAGACTCTTGACACGTCTTGTAGTGGTTGACATGACATGGTTGTCTGGTGTTGTGGTCGATGTTATTCTGAAGGCTGGGTAGTTTGTTGCAAATAATGATCTGTTTAAGGTTTGGCGGTTGTTTAATGGCAAGAAGTGGAGGCATGGGGAAGATCTTAGACGAGATGCTCATCCTCATCGATAATATGTTGCAAGTTGCAAAGAACATGGCATAGTTTTTCCACTCCCAGGAAGTCCTGGATGATGAAGGTACCCCTTCAATCGTATCCTGTGCCTGTCTCCTGAGGAGGTCATTACGGTTTCTTGCTGTGAAACGTCAGAATTGGCAATTGATGATTTGAGCATCATTTCCTGCTCTTATGAGAGCGTTCTTCAGCACTTGCAGGTGTCTGTCATGTTCCTCCTCATCTGAACAAATCCTGCGTATAAGTACTGCTTGTCCGTAGGGGTTGGCTGTTTTGATATTTTCTGGGTGGAAACTAGAGAAGTGCAGCATTGTGTGGTTATCTATGGGCTTATGTTAGACTGAGGTGCCTGTCCTTGATGGAGATGCGTGTGTCTGAGAACAAGACGATTCTAAAGAATAGTCCATGATAAGTCTGCTGGTAGGATGAAACTTGTTGATATCACTGTGCAGTTGTTTTAGTGACACCTCGCCATGGGTCCAGGGGAGGAAAATGATGTCAGTGTATCTAGTTTATAATGTTGGTCAGAGATCCTGTTTAGCAAAGAAATCTTGTTCAAACTTGTGCTTGAAAATGTTGGCATGCAAATTTGGTCTCCATGGCTTTTCCATATGTCTGGATGAAGAACTGGTGGTCAAAGGTGAAGACGTTGTGGTCGAGGATGAAGTGGATGAATTGTAGGATGGTGCCTGGAGATTAGCGGTTGTTGGATTGAGTACTGAGGCTGTTGCAGTGATACTGTCGTCATGAGGGAATGCTGGTGTAGAGTACCGAAACGTCCATTGTGACGAGGAATGTTCTTGGTTCAAGTAGTCCGTGGGTGTTGATTTTCTGTAAGAAATAGGTGATATTGCAACAGAAACTGGGGGTCCCCTGTATAATGGGTTTCAAGATGCCCTCAATATAGCTAGAGAGGTTCTCGCATGGGGTCCCATTGTCTAATATGATGGGTCATCCAAGTGTGTTGGCTTTGTGTATCTTCGGAAGGCAGTAGAAGTCCCCTACGTGAGAAGTATGTGGAATGTAAGTGTGTATGGTACTCTGAAGGACTGAATCAAAAAAACAATCAATCTGTTTAGTTCACGAGTGTGTTCTTTGGTCGGATCAGCCAGTAGTTGCCTGTAGTGTTCGTGATTGTTCAGTTGTCGTCGGTACACTTCCTTACTATAGTCTGTTCTATTCTGAATGACAATGGCACCTCCTTTGTCTGCTGGTGTGATGACAATGTTGCAATTAGTCTTGAGAGCATGCATTGCCTTTGTGAGTGCGGCTGATGAATCTGGCAGTTGCACATTTCCTGACTGTTTGAGCATTCATGTCAAGCCCAGGGCAGTGACCCTCCAGAGGGGTCCAACTCGACTCCTCCTTTGGTCGATCTTCTATGCATCTCTCTGATGACTGTTCCAGTCATCGGTTGTCTCATAGGGTTTGCTGTTGACATCTTGAAAGTATTGCCAGAGTCTCATTGATTTGATGAATTCATCTGTGTCTGCCACAAGACCATTGATGTCCACTTTGATGGTGGGGCAGAAATTGAGCCCTTGGCTGAGAACTTCAATCTCTTCCAGTTGAAGGGCATGGTCCAATAAGTTGACGGTCGATTTCCCCTTGGTGGTACTGTTTTTAACTCTGGTGCCAGGTGAGGCTTGGCTATGCTAATGGTGATGCCAAGTCTCCAGTTTTTTGTTCTTGGTGTGCATGTAGATGGTGTAGTTCGGTTGCCTCATCTGCTTGGCAGTGTCTTGTAACTGTACTGCTGCAGTTACCTGACAAAGGAGTAGGCTCCGAAAGCTTGTACTTCCAAATAAATCTGTTGGTCCATAACCTGGTGTGGTGTGACTTTAAACTTTAAAAGCTCAAGATAGTTTAAGCTCTAAGCTCTTGATTTCACTGCCCCACTCATTCCTCACTTTCACTTCAGATATCCAAGACCTTAATCTGCCCAGACACAGCAGACCAAGAAGACCACAGTGAAGAAAACACATTGTCACTTGATTTCACACTCACAGCTTCCAGCCAGATATTGATATTGTATATATTTTAGAGGATAGAAGAGGTTTAGGATCAGTATGTGATGATACATGGACAAAAGTGCACTGAGGTCACAGCAGGCAACAAGGATAATCTTTATGCCAATTTATTAGAAGGCTTGCATAGGAGTCATATGACAAAGGACTCAGATATACCTTAAATAGCCTTGGCGACAGAAGAAAAATGGAGTCTAACACTAAGATGCTAGGTGATTTGGGTTATGTGCCAGAAAGCTGGCTTTCATCGTAAGGATCATGGCAAGGTTCAGCATCAACTTGACACAGTGCATTATGTAGACCATGGACCCATCCTTTCCAGCATGGAACTAACAGCCAACTTATAAAATAAAAGCAAAATAACGAGGATGCTGAAAGTCTAAAATGAAAAGAGAAAACTCAGCACATCTGACAGCATCTCTGGAGAGAGAAACAGAGCTAACATTTGAGTCTGATATGAGTTCTTCAGAACTGAAAGGAGCTAGAAAATGATGTTTTCTATGCTGTTGACAAAGAGGGAGCAGGAGTGAGTGGAACAGTTTGTGAGGGTGCTCAAATCAATAGTCAAAGCTAATGGCATTAATGTGTGAAAAGGAGAAAATGGATCTGCTCTGCTGAGAGAAAAGCCACCAAGACACAAACAAGGCATGGGGTTGTTGGGGGACACAGGTTGTATTTAAGATGGAGGACAGAGGTAATGCTCTGAATTTGTTGAACTCAATGTTGTGTCCTGAAAGCAGTATTTGTCTAAACAGAACATGACGTACTGTTCCTCCAGCTTGTATTGAGCTTAGTTGGAACACTGTAGCAGCCCAAGAACAAAAATATTAGCATGGGAGCAAGATAGTTTATAGCATGGCAAGCAACTGAAAGATCAGAGTCACTCTTACCAGATAGAGCAGAGGTGCTCGATAAATCGGTCATCCAGTCCGTATTTGCCAATGTAAAGGAGACCACATTGTGCCTATCAAATACAGTAGACTAAATTGAAAGATGGCAAAAGTGAGTACTGCAGATGCAGGAGATCAGAGTCAAGAGTGTGGTGCTGGAAAAGCACAGCATTTCATGCAGCATCCATGGAGCAGGAAAATTGACATTTCGGGCAAAAGCCCTTCACAGGTAAATTGCTGCTTCACTGGAAAGGATTGTTTGGGCCTTTGGACATTGAGGAGGGAGGAAGAGATGAAAGTGCATTTGTCACAGTGAGACATTTTCTCCTTAGTTAATGCTCTGTAATTTCAAAGGTGAAAAGATATATCTTTATATTAATGGCTTCCATTTAACTGAAGCGTCTTTCAGCCAATCCATGTCCAAAAACCTGTTTTGAAAACTTAGATCACATTTTACAGCTCTGGCAAATCTCACCACAGCAACTGAGACAATTCACAACATTCTAAAGCAATCTGCAATATTATAAATTAAGCACCCTGCAACATCTAAAATATGAAACCAATTCTTTCAAAAGTACAATGTTAATGAATGTTTGAAGCTTTTCTAGCCGATGCCAAAAACCAGTTTGTTTTCTTGAGACATACCCTATGTGCCAAGTTTAGTTGAAATCTGTCAATTAGCTTTTGAGATATAGAAGTTTTCTGATCACTCAGTTCAGTGATGTTATTACACAACTCTGGAGTAGGTGGTAATTGAACCTGGACCTCTTGGTTGAGGGGTAGGGACATTTCCACTACATCACAAGAACCCTAGCATTTTAAATATAATGTTTGTAGACTAACAAGGACAGAAATAGTAACTAGATTACTCATTGCAACAGCCAGAAAAAATCACCTAGCAATTAACCTGTGGATGATCAATCCTTACAAATGAGTTATTTTGGGACAGGTGACAATGTGTTTTTATTTGGCTCTCTTGTAGTGCAGTGGTCGTATCCCTACCCCTGGACTGGAAGGCCCAGGTTCAAGTCCCACTGTTTCAGAGGTGTGTAAGAACATCTCTGACCAGGTTGGTTAGAAAAATGGGTTAAAAGAAATTAGATGATCATACCTTTAAACTGTGAAAATGCTAATTCGTGCTACTTAACATCATCCTCAGCTATGCAAAGCTAAGTGTAAGCATAGAGCTCCAGAATGACAGTGCTGGTGTCAAAAAAGTGTTGAATGCTGATTGGCATCATATTCTGACTGCTCTACATACTTAGTTTGATTCAGGAGGAGGCCATTCAGCCCATCATGCCTGTGCCAGAACTTTGTAAGGGCTATTTGATTAATCCCATTTACCATTGCTTCTTACCCACTGGCTAGCATTTTGTTCCTTTTCAACTGTACACTCAGTTGCTTTTCAGAAGTTAGTAATGGCTTTACTTCCACCACCACAACAGATCATTACAATAATCACAATAGTTCCCAAAATTGAACAGTTTAATATTTCTAGCAGAAGTTGGCTGCATCCATGCAGCTAATGCCATTTTCAAAACTCAAACTGATCAAAATCCCCTTGCATGCCCTATTCCCTCCTTGATTTTTTTTATACAGAATAATCTTCTGTAATATGTGACTAGCAAGTGTAAGAATATGCTGTCTCAGAAAGGGATGCTGAAGTTGTAAATATTTGAGAAGAAATGCAGGAATATTTAAGGAAACTAGGTGGTGAATAGTTGAAGGATGCAGAATAGTTTAAAGGGAGTCCTCAATATTTGTGGGATGGAAATAATAACCAATCTCTTTGAAGCAGCTCAGGAGATGAACAATGTCATAGTAGAAAAGGTCATTATTCTTGAGTAATGTCCAAGGGATTTTTAAATCCTTTTTGCTGAATATAGGAATAAGACAGAGAATTGAAAACTGTTTCTGCACTCTTTTTCAGTGCATCAGGATTTTTGAGAATTCTAAGAATTCCTGCTCCTGAAAATGAGGTCAGAAAATGAGTTGTGTTGCAGATGAAGAAAGAGAGATGATTTGCCCCTTTTTTTTCTGACCTCCTGAGAATCCACAGAGAGATGTGTGTTCAGTGTGAGTGTTTTACCTCTTTAGTATGTTGTAATTTTCAGTAATTAACTAAAAATGGCTTTTAGATACGTTTAAGTCAAAATAAATTACAAACTTTTCTTGATGCAGCACTCTAAAATATAAAGACAGTAAAGCACAAAGATACGCAAACAAACAAAGATTGTTTCTAGAAAACAGAATATGCAGAGTACAGGAAACAAATCACATTCAGATTGAAACATGAACAGAAATTGCCGAAGAAACTCAACAGGTCTGGCAGCATCTATGGAAAGAATGCAGGAGTCAATGTTTTGGATTCTTCAACAGAAGCAATTTCTCTGGCAATTTCTTTTTTGTTTCGGATTTCCAGCACCCACAGTTTTTTTTTAATTACATTCCAGTTGAGGTCTTTAAGGTGTACACAGTGCAAACCTGAATGAGTCCCCTTTCATGATTTTTTAGAAAGTAATTAGTTGAAAATCTCAGCATGGCCGGGTTTCAGAAGAGTTGAAATGAAAAGTGAAATTGAACTAGTACCCCTCATACTTCCTGAGTTGATAGGTTGTTAGACAGAGTTCTGTTCTTTTAGCTGGAGTAATTGTTACATTTGTCCTGTTGGTTTCCAGATTGCTGGTTTCCTCTGATTCTAGAGGTAATAAGATTCATTGTACAAAAACAATTTTAGTTTTATGATAAATTCTTCTAAATCCAGAAGTTAGAATCCATTGCTGTGCAACAGGGAAATGAATAGTTTATTCGCATCAGTTTTAATAAACTAGTTTCTGCACTGTACAAGTTATAAACACAGATAAAAACAGATATATGAACTCATAGATGTTTTTGTCTTGGTATATCTACTCAAATGAGGAGTCTCATCCTTTGGTGTCCATCTTGGGTGAAGATTAATTGTCTATGTGCCATGTTAGTTCTTTTATCTTAAAAATGTGTCCATCCAGTCAATATGATGTGAGTGTGACCGTTGTAATATGCACAGGTCAAAATAGTCATTCAAATGAAGTGGGTGCTCATTTGTCCGAAAACTAACTTCTTTTTTAGAGAAATATTGTGCTGACGATCAACTGAAAGATTTTTGTCCCCATTACCAGCCCAGGATTAAAACTCAGACTATTAGAATATTTGCTGTAACGTTTTCAAAATTTTAATGATATACACTAGAATAGGATGTCTTCTAATACTTAAGTGATCATGGAATGATTTTATTTATAGAAGGAGGCCATTTGCCTGTAGTGTCTGTGCCTGATCTCTGCAAGGGTAGTTAAGCTAGTCCTTGTTTGCCAATGGTTCTACTTATCTTCCCTTCTCTCTTTTGAAAGCCAAAATTCATTCTGCTTCACAACACTCCCAGGCATTCCATATCATAAACACTCTCTGCATAAGAACATTTCTTGTATTGCAATTGCTTCCTTTGAAAACAACTTAAATTAGTGATTTCTATTTCTCAATTATTTCCACCTGGTCTGTCCAGGTCTCTCATGAGTTTGAACATCTCTACCAAATCTCCTCTCAACTTTTTCTGAGGAGAATAGCCCCAGCTTCTCCAATCTATGAATGCAACTCATGTTTCACAACCCTGGACCTATTCTCAGAAACCTCTAATGCTGTCAGATTCTTTATAAGGTGTAATGCCAAAACTAGATACAATACACCAACTGAGGTTGAATTCAGGTTTATCAATACTTCCTTGCTTTGTGCTCTATGTCTCAATTTCACAGAATCCCTACAGTGTTGAAAAATACCATTAGGCCCATTGAATCTGCACTGACCCTCTGAAGAGCATCCCACTGCCCCCCCCCCCCCAACCCTGTCCCCATTACCCTGCATTTTCATCGCCCAATCCACCTAACATGCACTTTTTTGGACAGTGAGAAGAAACCAAAGCACTCAGCATAAACTCACATTGACCCAGGGAGAATGTGCAGTCCACACAGTCATCCAAGACTGGAGTTGAACAATGGTCCCTGGCGGAGTGATATAGCACTGCTAACCACTGAGCCACTGTGACGCCAGCTTATTTGTAAAGCTTATGATCCTGGATTCTTTACAACTCTCAGAACTTACCCTTCCATCTTCACTGATTTGTGCACATATATATTCTGGTTCTTCTGCTCATATACCAATTTAGAGCTGTATCTTTTCTTTTTATTGTCTCATGTCATTCTCCCTACCAAAATGAGTCACTTTGCACTTTTCTGCATTAAAACTCATCTGCTACTTGTCCACCCATTTCACCAAGCTGGTTATTTGAAGTTTAGAACTTTAATCCTTATGGTTCCCAAAACATGGATGAGCCCTTGAAATATCATTGCACTCAAGGCCATGCGACAAGTGCTGGAAAATGGGGTTAATGTAGGTAGTTCGGCACAGACATGATGGACCAATAAATTTGGTATTGAATGACTTTTTGATTATACCTCTATAAAACTTCCAAGTTGTATGCTATCTGTAAAATTTTCAAATATATGTCAAAGTTTTGATCATCATATCAAGAATTGCAGGGGTTCTAACACAACTCTAGAAGATCCCCAATATCTGCCTTTCTCCAGTCTGAAAAATGAATGGTCACTATGCCTCTCTGTTTCCTGCTACTCGGTCAATTTTGAGTCGGTATGCCCACTGTCCCTTTAATTTCATGACCTGTAACCTTTCACACAAGTCTGTGCAGCATTTTATTGAATGTCCTTTGAAGGTACACATAGAAGACGTCCTACTTTCATCTAATTCCCTATTACCTCAGGACAAAACTCAAGTAAGTTTGTTAAACATGATTTACCCTGAGCCAATCTATACTGACATTCCTTCCTTAAATTGCATTTGGCCAATTGTTTAATTGTTTGCCTTTTGGGCTTCCCTTGAGATTTTCTCAAGGGCTATGTTTTGATTTCTGGGGGCGACTTTTTATTCTAACTAGCTTATTTATTATATGATACAAACAGTACCTTCTCTATTTGTGTTGACATTTGGGGTATTTGGACTAGCACCAATCTTTTTTTGAAAATAACTGATACATAATTATACAGATATAAAAAAGCGTTCTAAGTGCACATTCCACAATCTGCTGAAATCACATCTACCTCGTTTAAATTGCATAGACCCAAACGTTTTAACCAAACATTTATGCCCCATTTTACTGCATCTCAGATCTGAAACCCATATTTAAATTTACACAGTGTAAATTACAGTGGAATTCACTATGCCTTTTTCCAAGTAACTTACACAGCCTTAAATTATACATACCATGTTAATTTGTAAGAAGTTTATTATCTCAGTGATTTTAAATTTTCTTAGAACCTTGCTAGCTGAGTATTTCCTTGTTGACGGGTTTAAACCTATTCAGTCTCCAAAGCAGCTATGATGTGGAGGTGCCAGTGTTGGAGTGGGGTGGACAAAGTTAAAAATTAGACAATGCCAAGTTATAGTTCAACAGTTTTATTTGGAAGTACAAGTTTTCAGAGTGCTGCTTCTTTGTCAGGTAGCTAATGGGGCAGGATCATAGAACACAAAATTTATGGTAGTAGGGATTTTACTATAAATTCTGTGTCCTATGATCCTGCCCCACCAGCTACCTGATGAAGGAGCAGCACTCCGAAAGCTTGTACTTCTGAATAAACCTGTTGGACTATAACTTGGCTCTGTGTGATTTTTAACTATGTCCAATGCAGCTACCCTCTTTCCCCCTTGTAGCCTTCCTCTTTCCCCACACATCTTGCAGCCTGTTTCTTCCTGCACAACATTCTTGCAGCTCCCTGCTTCCCTCCATGCATCTTGCAGTTTCCTTCCCCCACCTCACCCTACAACCTCCTTTTCTCCCATGCCTATCTTGCAAAACATAGACACTAATCTCAGCCTCAGCTAAAGGCCTAGTGACTCCCTCTCTGTTATCACTTACTTTGCTAACTGCCATTGCTCCTTCATTCACAGGCTGTATCTTTCCCAGTTTTGTTGCTAAAGTCAGAAGTCACACGACACCAGGTTATAGTCCAACATGTTTATTTGAAATCACAATCTTTCGGAGTGTAGCCTGACCAAGAGGCTATGCTCCAAAGGTTTGTGATTTCAAATAAATCTGTTGGACTATAACCTGGTGTCATGTGACTTCTGACTTTGTGCACTCCAGTCCAACACCTTCACCTTCAGATCATGACTTTTGTTGCTGATTGGCTCACTAGTGGTCCTTAATCTGTAATCCATCAAATGTCCCAACTACTTCTGCTTTCACTACAGCTTCACCCTTGACATTATATCTACCTCAGTAAAGACAGCTACAAAGCTGTCTTTCATACCTCAGCCATGTCCCCACCTCTATACATAAATCCCTTTCTAGATCTCTGATCAGCCTGATTCCACTTTTTACCACCCTTTTACTATGTATTTGCTTATTGACGTCCTGGATTTCCTTATATGTTAGCTTCTGTCATATTGTCTCTTTGTTTCCTTTTATTTTTTTCAATTTCTTTCTGAACCTTTTTGGTTGAGCCTGATTCTCAGTTATATAATCAACTGACACCTGTCATTTGCACCTTTTTCCTGCTTCATTTTAGTCTATTTCATCATACAAAGAGCTCTGGTTTTATTTGGCCTGCTTTTTCCCCTCATGGGAATGTACCTTGATTATCTTTCTCTAGCTCTTAAATAAAAGTAACACTTTGTTCATTTACAGCGTATACTTTGTTGAAAATGTATTTTATCTTGTCTTTAAATTATATGAATTTATAACCAGTCCATCTTTGACTTGCTTCTAATATCTTCAATTTGTTATTTCACTAACACACTTAATTTGTGTCTGTCCCTCTCCGTTGACTTCTCTATTGATTTTTTTTCCTCAGAATTCCTCTATCAGTGCACCCACTAGAGGTCCACTCTTCAAGTAGCAGCAGGATATTTCATCCCCATCATATTTGTCTTTGAATTTGTGCAGATATGTTGATGCTCCACCTGACTTCATCTAGATACATCAACCTCAATCAATTTTAGAGTTTATAACTTCTCATTCTCTTCTATTATGTCCTCTTTATTGCCCATTCACCACTAGGTTATTAGAATAAGCAGGTTTATGTAAATTAAATTTTCTCCATGTATATGAGCATTTTGGCTGCTGTTCTGAACCCAAGTTTATAATATCTGTTTCTACTTTATTATTTTCTTCCTTTATTTATCTTTTTTGTCTATGCATCCCACATCATACAAAGTTAGAATGAGAAGACCATTTGGCCCATCACCCAATCCATCATTCAACATGATCATGGCTGAACCTCTGTCTCAAGTCCTGCTAGTTCCTGCTTTCTCTCCATATCCCTTGACACCTTTAGCCTCAACAAATCTATTTTTTTCTTCAATATATTCAGTGACTTGGTCTTCACAGCCTTCTGTGGTAGATATTTTCACTGCTTTATGAGTTTAGAAATTTCTCCAATTTTCAGTGACCTACCATGTATCCTGAATTTCTGTTCCTTATTCTGGTCTCCCAAGCCAAGGAAAACATAATCCCTGTGTACAATCTGTCCAGCTCTGTCAACGTTTTATATGTTTCAATGAGGTACTGTCTCATTCTTACAAGCTGCTGGCCCAGTTGACCCAATCTCTCCTCATATTACAAGCCTGCCTTCCCAAGAATCAGTCTGGTGAACCTTTGTTGCACTCCCTTCATGGCAAATGTATCTTTTCTTAGGTAAGAAGATCACAACCGCATACAATGCACTGGATGTGGCCACATCAAGGCCCTGCATAGCTGCAGTAAGATTTCTTTTCTCCTGTATTCAATCTCTCTTGCCTTCCTAACTGCTTCCTGCCCCTGTGCTTGCTTTCAGTAATTGCTGTACAAAGACACTCAGGATCCTTTGTACATTAACATTTCCCAATCTGTCACCATTTAAATAATACTTTGTCATTCTGCTTTTCCTACCAAAGTAGACAACTTCACATTTATCCACATTACACTGTATCTGCCATGCATCTGTCCACTCAGTCAACCAGTCTAAATTATCTTTAAGCCGCTTTACATTTTCCCCACCACTCAGTCCCACCTCGTTTTATGTCATCAGCAAATTGGAAATACTACAATTGATTCATCCATGTAATGACTAGCAAGAGCCCAAGTACTGATTCCTGTAGTATCTCACTTGTTATTGCTTTACGTTCCAAAAATGACTTTTTTTTATACACAAATGCATAGAAATTTAAGGGACATAGTGTGCTTAATGGAAGAGAATTGAAATCTAAAGTCATAAATCCTGTATTTCCCTGTTTTCTATCTGCTAACTGATTTTCAATCCATGCTAGTATACTATCACGAATGCCATGTGCTTTGATTTTGCAAATTAACCTGTTCTGTGGGAGTTTAAGATTTTCTAAAAATCTAAATACACTACATCATTGGTTCTCCTTCATCTGTTCTAATAGTTACATCCTTAAAAGAGTCCAGAAGGTTTGTCAAACACAACTTCCCTTTCATAAATTTCATTAATTGTATAATACCATTGGCATGTTTTAGATATCTTGTTATCACATTGTTTACAGCAGAGTCCAGCATTTGCACTATTGTTGATATTAGGCTAACAAGTTTGTAATTATCAGTTTACTCTTTTTTTAAACAGTGGGATTACATTTGCTACCCTCCAATCTGCAGGGACTATTCCAGAATCAACAGAATTTTGGAAGATAACAGCCACTCAATCCACTGTTACCATAACCATCTCCTTCATTATCTTGACATTTAAATGATCAGGTCTTGGGATTCATCTATTTTCGATTCCATTAATTCCTCCAGCACTGTTTTTTCACTAATCTTCTTTCATTCCTCCTTTTCGATAAACCCTTGCCTCTCTTCTCTTGTTATGCCTTCTTTCATGCCGTGTTCCTCACAGGTGCTCTGGCATCCGAAATCCCTTTCTCAACCGTTGAGTATTCCTTGAACTTCCAACTCCCTTACCACTATTTTAGGCTGGAGTCCTCCTTAGACAAACCTACAGTTTCTCTCTATTACCTTTCTTTATGTTCTCCAAAGAGTCCATCAAGGGAACCATCACTGCCTTTGCATAAGCAGTAACCTCAATACATCCTATTTTTTCAGCAGCCTCTGCTGAGCTATTTTCATAGCTTTCATCCCTCAGCCTCAACAAATTGCCATTCTAGGTAATTTTTAACTGCATCTCAATTCATCATAGAGTCATAGAGATGTACAGCATGGAAACAGACCCGTCGGTCCAGCCCGTCCATGCCGACCAGATATCCCAACCCAATCTAGTCCCACCTGACAGCACCCGGCCCATATCCCTCCAAATCCTTCCTATTCATATACCCATCCAAATGCCTCTTACATGTTGCAATTGTACCAGCCTCCATCACTTCCTCTGGCAGCTCATTCCATACACATACCACCCTCTGCGTGAAAAAGATGCCCCTTAGGTCTCTTTTATATCTTTCCCCTCTCACCCTAAACCTATGCCCTCAAGTTCTGGACTCCCTGACCCCAGGGAAAATACTTTACATATTTACCCAATCCATGCCCCACATAATTTTGTAAACCTCTATAAGGTCACCCCGCAGCCCCATACGCTCCAGGGAAAACAGCCTCAGCCTGTTCAGCCTCTCCATATAGCTCCAATCCTCCAACCCTGGCAACATCCTTGTAAATCTTTTCTGAACCCTTTCAAGTTTCACAACATCTTTCCGATAGGAAAGAGACCAGAATTGCACGCAATATTCCATCAGTGGCCTAACCAATGTCCTGTACAGCCGCAACATGACCTTTCCTCTGAGTTCACTGTTCTCCCATCACCCCTTAATCTCACTATCTTTGCGAACTTCCTAAATTACATCCATGCGCATCTGCCTGACCTTTGCCAGCCATCTCTCACAAGAGCTTATTACTCCCATCGCATCAATTACACTTCAGGCCATCACTATTTCAGATTACTTAGTTACAATACTGTCCACCCGTACATCAGTCCCCTTTCTAGCCCAAAATTTTGCCCTAAATTCCATACAGTTGTGCTGTCATTTGTTACAGCATTTCTACAGCTACTGATTTGCTCGTCTCCACCTATATTACCTTAGTTATAATTAAAACTTTTCCTGTCTTTCACCCAGAATATTCCCACTTGTTATGGCTTCCATCCCTATCCTCTTAAGTCCGAGGGACTCAGAGTGGGACAGATATGGCGAGCAGCTGTTTTAGCCATTCAGTGACAGGTCTGGCAGAACCACTTCCAGTTTAAAGCAAATTTTTCTCTTATCTGTGAAAATTATTTACTATTTTAGGATCATTCTGCAATGCAAAAGTAACCCTGACTTCATTTGTTTATGGTAGCCTTGATGTGGAGGTGCCAGTGTTGGACTGGGGTGGACAAAGTTAAAAATCACACACCACCAGATTATCACCCAACAGGTTTATTTGAAAGTTTTAAGACCATGATACAGTAAGACATAGGAGTGGAAGTAAGACCATTCGGCCATTGATTCCACTTTACTATTCAATCATGGCTGATGGGCATTTCAATGCCATTTACCCGCACTCTCCCTGTATCCCTTAATTCCTTGCGAGATTAAGAATTTATCAATCTCTGTCTTGAAGACATTTAATGTCCTGCCCTCCACTGCGTTCCATGGCAATGAATTCTACAGGCCCACCACTCTCTGGCTAAAGAAATATCTCCTCATTTCTGTTTTAAATTGACTCCCTCCAATTCTAAGGCTGTGCCCACAAGTCCTAGTATCCCAGTCCAATGGAAACAAATTCCCAGCATCCATCCTTTCTAAGGCATGCATTATCTTGTAAGTTTCTATTAGATCTTCCCTCAACCTTCTAAACTCAAGTGAATACAATCCTAGGATCCTCTGCCTTTCACCGTATGTTAGGCCTACAATTCCAGGGATCATTTGTGTGACTCTCCGCTGGACACGCTCCAGTGCCAGTATGTCCTTCCTGAGGTATGGGGCCCAAACTGGACACAGTATTCTAAATGGAGCCTAAACAGAGCTTTATAACGTCTCAGTAGCACATCGCTGCTTTTACATTCCAACCCTCTTGAGATAAATGACAACATTACATTTGCTTTCTTAACGGACTCAACCTGCAAGTTAACCTTTAGAGAATCCTGGACTAGTACTTCCAGATTCCTTTGTACTTTGGTTTTAGGAATTTTCTCACCGTTTAGAAAATAGTCCATCCCTGTATTCTTTTTCCCGAAGTGCAAGACCTTGCCTTTGCCCACATTGAATTTCTTGGACCACTCTCCTAAACTGTCTAAATCTTTCTGCAGCCTCCCCACCTCCTCAGAACTACCTGCCTGTCCACCTAACTTCGTGTCATAAGTGAATTTCACCAGAATGCCCAAGTCCCTTCATCCAGATCATAAATATATAAAGTGAACAGCTGCGGCCCCAACACTGAACCCTGCAGGACACCACTTGTCACTAGCTGCCATTCCGAAAAAGAACCCTTTATCCCAACTCTCTGCCTTCTGTCAGACAGCAATCCGCAATCCATGCCAGTAGCTCACCTCAAACACCGTGGGCCCTCACCTTACTCAACAGCCTCCCGCGAGCCACCTTATCAAGGGCCTTTTGGAAGTGTAAGTTGATAACATCTACTTGTTACCTCTTCAAAGAATTCTAACGGGTTTGTCAGGCACGGCCTCGCCTTACTAAATCCATGCTGACTTGTTCTAGTCTGACCCTGCACTTCCAACAATTTAGAAATCTCATTCTTAACGATGGAATCTAGAATTTTACCTACAACCGAGGTTAGGCTAATCGGCCTATAATTTTCCATCTTTTGTCTTGGTCCTTTCTTGAACAAGGGGGTTACAGCAACGATTTTCCAATCATCTGGGACTTTGCCTGACTCCAGTGATTTTTGAAAGATTACCACCGATGCCTCCATTATTTCTTCAGCCACCTGCCTCAGAACTCTAGGATGTAGCCCAATGGGGCCAGAAGATTTATCAAATTTTAGACCTTTTAGCTTTTCTAGCACTTTCTCTTTTATAATGGCTACCATACTCAACTCTGCCCCTTGACTGTCCTTAATTGTTGGGATATTCATGTCTTCCACTGTGAAGACTGACACAAAATATTTTTTAAGTTCTTCAGCTACTTCCTTATCTCCCATCACTAGCCTTCCTGCATCAAGTTGGAGTGGCCCAATTTCTACTTTTGCCTCTAATTTGTTTCTTATATATTGAAAGAAACTTTTACTATCATTTCTAATATTACTGGCTAGCCTACCTTCATATTTGATCCTCTCCTTCCTTATTTCTCTCTTTGTTATCCTCTGTTTGTTTTTTGTAGTCTTCCCAATCTTCTGAATTCCCAGTGCTCTTAGCCACTTTATAGGTTTTCTCTTTTTCTATGATACATTTCCTGACTTGCTTTGTTAGCCATGGCTGTCTAATCCCCCCAGATAATCTTTCTTTTCTTTGGGATGAACCTCTGTACTGTGTCCTCAATTACACCCAGAAACTCCCTGCCATTGTTGCTCTCCTGTCGTCTTTGTCAGGTAGTTAGTTGGACAGGACACAGAATTTCTTATAAAAGATTAAAGTGTCATACATTTGATGCAATGTACTGAACAAACCTAGATTGCTGTTAAGTCTTTAATCACTTCGAATGGGGTTGCAGATTTCGAATGATTAATATGTAAATCACAGAACTTCTCTCAAGACCCAGTCCTGAGATAACTTAACATCCTATCATAGAGTCATAAAGATGTACAGCATGGAAACAGACCCTTCGGTCCAACCCATCCATGCCAACCAGGTATCCCAACCAAATCTAGTCCCACCTGCCAGCACCTAGCCCATATCCATCCAAACCCTTCCTATTCATATACCCATCCAAATGCCTCTTAAATGTTGCAATTGTACCAGCCTCCACCACGTTCTCCGGCAGCTCATTCCATACACATACCATTCTGTGTGAAAAAGTTGCCCCGTAGATCTCTTTTATATCTTTCCCCTCTCACCCTAAACCTATGCCCTCTAGTTCTGGACTCCCCGACCCCAGGGAAAATGTTTTGCCTATTTACCTTACCATGCCCCTCATAAATTTGTAAATAAGGTCATCCCTCAGCCTCTGACGCTCCAGGGAGAACAGCCCCAGCCCGATCAACCTCTCTCTATAATTCCAATCCTCCAACGCTGGCAATATCCTTGTAAATCTTTTCTGAACCCTTTCAAGTTTCACAACATCTTTCCGATAGGAAGGAGACCAGAATTGCAAGCAATATTCCAACAGTGGCCTAACCAATGTTCTGTACAGCTGCAACATGACCTCCCAACTCCTGAACTCAATATTCTGACCAATAAAGGAAACACCCTCTTGACTATCCTATCTACCTGTGACTCCACTTTCAAGGACCAATCAACCTGCACTCCAAGGTCTCTTTGTTCAGCAACACTTCCTAGGACCTTACCATTAAGTGTATAAGTCCTGCTAAGATTTGCTTTCCCAAAATGCAGCACCTCACATTTATCTGAATTAAACTCCATCTGCCACTTCTCAGCCAAAAGTGACATCTTATCGATGACAAGGAGCACCTCACCAGATTCTCCCTATGTCTCCATTTCTCACCTTGAAACAACCGCCAAACCTTAAACAGACGACTGTTCACAGCAAACTACCCAGCCTTAAGAACAACATCAACCACAACACCAAGCAGCCCTGTCACATCAACCAATGCAAGACATGTCAGAGTGTCAACATGGATACTACTGTTACACATGGGGACACCACCCACCACACATCCGTCTGGTACTCATGTGACTTGGCCAACGTAGTCTATGTTATACACTATAGGCAAGGATGCCCTGAGGCATGGTATATTGGTAAAACCAAGCAGATGCTATAACAACGGATGAACGAACACCGCACAACAATAGCCAGACACGAATGTTCGCTCCCAGTTGGGGAGCACTTCAGCAGTCAAGGATCTTTGGGTGATCGTCCTTCAAAGTGGACTTTGGGTTATGCAACAATGCAGAGTTGCCAAGTAGAGGCTGATAGCCAAGTTCGGTACCCATGAGGATGGCCTCCACCGGGATCTTGGGTTCATGTCATACCACAGGTGACCCACTACACTATACACTCTCCCACACACAAGCACATATTTACACAGATCCTCTCTCGTACACACCCTCGCTGTGTGTCTCTCTATCTCTCACATACACATCCATATACTCTGTCAGACGCACACTCTCTCACATACACACACACACACTCTCTTCCACTCTCCCATACATACACATTCTGTCTTTCCCTTTCTCTCTAACACACGCACACACAAGCACGCACGCACACACACACACAGTGAATTTGCATTTGCAGATACATTCTATTTTGTTCAAAAAGCACACAATCTGTAAGCAGTCAGTCAATGTGACATTTTATAAATTCCTACTTTAGAAATAGAACCAAGACTCAAGGTTGGGATATAGACAGACTCACATCTTTAATGCATTGTCTGAGCTGAGATGTCACTTTTTTTTATACTGATAGAACCTTAAGTTATCTCGGAGCTGTGACTTGAAAGAAGTTCTGAGATTTACATATTAATCAATCAAAACCTGCACCCCCATTCTAAATGATTAAAGACTTAACAGCAATCTAGGTTTGCTTAATACATCACATCAACTGTATGATACTTTGAGCTTTCACAATAAATTATGTGTCCTATGATCCTGCCCCACTAACTACCTGATGAAGAAGCAGCGCTCCGAAAGCTTGTACTTTCATATAAACCTGTTGAGCCATAACCCTGGTGTTGTGTGGTTTTTAACTTAATTTGCTTAGAGCAAGCTATCTCCCTGGTCTCCTGTACCCTCATCTGCAAAATCAATTTCAAGCAGCTCATGATTTTCTTTGATTGAGATCATCTGCCTTTGCTACTTACAGCCTTTTCACTGGCCCACCAGATTCTTTGAAAGCAGCCCTGCCCTCACACATTTTTGTCCAACCTTTCCTCATGCCACCTTTGAGTTTATCCTGTTATAAAACCCACTTCTTTCTATCTTGACTCTATTCCCATCAAATTTGAAATCCCAATTGTTCCTTGGGGCAAACACCACTGTTAAAATGATAGGATCTGAGTGCTGCGCTATATGTTAGTTCACATAAATCTACTGTAAAGACTAGTTTTGTGTTGAGATAAATATCTTGAAATGTATTTGTTGAATTGCTGTACTATCAGAGACTCACCCATTGTCTGGGTTTTGTGATTACTAATGTTACTGTACATTATATACACATAACTGACTGACTAAATACACTTCATTCACTCCATCACACTGAGAAATTGACTGAAGGCAAGGACCTGAAGAAGGGCTCATGCCCGAAACGTCGATTCTCCTGCTCTTTGGATGCTGCCTGACCTGCGTTTTTCCAGCAACACATTTTCAGCTCTATGCAATAACACAACACATTCAGCTTCCTTCCTGGTTCCCAAGATAACTGACATTTTTGATGGTTCTCTTTCCTCAGGCGTTGAACTTCTCTCTTTTTAATTTGTCACCATTAGCCCTGTCTTCTCTCTGTCCTTCCAACCTACCACTGCATTTCAAACCACCTTGCCTTACTAAAGTCCTTGAACACAATGCCACATCCTAAATCTGTAACCTTATTTCTTGCAACTCCAAATTTGCATCCCTGGATTCTGCAGCTACCAAGCTGCTATCAAGTGATAAATAGTGCTTTGTGAGACAGACTACTTCTTTTTGTCGTTCTCAATATGTCTGCTGACTATGTCACATTTGGTCATGCTCCTCCTTCAAATGTTTCCACTGGCCTACTTACCTGACAATACTGAAGGAATATTGTCACAGTTCATGAAAAAAGACCACCATCAAGGCGGCATGTTGGCTCAGTGGTTAGCACTGCTGCCTCACAGCACAAGGGTCCCAGATTCGATTCCAGCCTTGAGCAACTGTCTGTGTGGAGTTTGCACATTCTCCCCGTGTCTGCGTGGGTTTCCTCCGGGTGCTGCGGTTTCCTCCCACAGTCCAAAGATGTGCAGATTAGGTGAATTGGCCATGCTAAATTGTCCATAGTACTAGATGCATTAATCAGAGGGAAATGGGCCTGGGTGGGTTACTCTTCGGAGGGTCGGTGTGGACTGGTTGGGCCGAAGGGCCTGTTTCCGCACTGTAGGGAATCTAATCTAATCACCTTCCGATCTCATCTTAGGAATGGATGAAAAGTAAACACCTTGTGAGCAAAGCCTGAGTACCAGTTGTATGAGAAAAATGTACAGTGGCCAAGGGTGGTAGTAGAGCCTAGAACAGCATTCATAACTTTGAACATTTCAAAGTGGAAAACATTTCTACAAAGAGGTCTATCTATTTTTCTAACAGAGGAGGTCAGTTTCAAATATGGGTAATGTTTGAAGCTGGTAGATTGATTTCACCTTTAGATTACTGGTAAGTGCTGTGCTGTGCCATTTTGTCTGGGCAGTTAATTGGGGATTCAAGATGCTTAAATATTTATTTTATGGTTTGATCATGGAAACTTCTGGGGGGTGCAATTTGTAAGCCATCATTATTAGGAAAAAGGATTGTGCAATATTGATCCCATCATCTTTAACAAATGCCCAAATATTTCAATCACATACAGCAAAGGAAGAAGCAGAGGGAAGAAAGAAGAGGAAAAAGTTAAAGAGGAACAACCTCAGTCCAAGATTGAGGAGGAGGAGAGAAATAAACCATGGGAATGTCCTTATGATGTACTTTTTGATGCTTACCTAAGTGAAATTACAAGAAATATTTTACCTCTCCTCAGCATCAGAGAACAAATTGTGGCTCTTGCAACGTACGTATTTTTTCTACGCAATTTTGTGTGTAAACTTACATAAATTTAAAACATCCAAACAGTTAATATTGTTGAGTTGAATTGCTGACTTGTAAAATTTGTCCAAATCTTCAAATGGTTCTTTCATAGATATATTAATGTAAAGAGATTACAGAAGCCATAATGGTCATCCTCAGAATGTTACAGCTTAAGGGAAATTGAATGGTTATTATTAAAATTATGAAGGGATTTGATAAGAATTTCCACTGGCTGTTGGCTTGTAGCCAGCAAATGCAGATTTAATACAATTAGCAAATGAACCTGAGAAGTTTTTTCTTTAATGCAGTAATTTGTTAGGATCTGGAGGACACGGTCTCAAAGGATGATGTGATGTGGAGGTGCCAGTGTTGCACTGGTTTGGACAAGGTCAGAAATCACATGACACCAGGTTATATCCAAAGAGTTTATTTGAAACTAGCTTTCGGAATACTGCTCCTTCAACAGGTGCTAGTGAGACAGGAAGACTTTAGACACAGAATTTATAAGGAGAAGATCAAAGGGTGATAAAACTCAAGTGAATAAATTGAACACACTTAAGATGGGTCTTAAATCTTTAATTGTTGTGTTATTTGTCAAAGGAAGGTACAGTAAGGTTAAAAGTAACTTTCAAAATAATATTGAGTTTATACTGGAAAAGGAAATGTATACCAACATCAGTGGATAAAGAGCAGTGGGGCATTTTGTTTTCAGTACAGATTCCAGCATCCTCAGTAATTTGCTGCTGCAAAGAGCAGTGTATTATGGACCAGTCCAGACTCCGTCATAACATTTGAAGAAAGAAGCCCAACCCTAATTTTGCCAGTTGTTTTAAGCAGGTATAATGCGAATATTCGAGGAGGGATGCTGTTGGTCAAACCCACTTAATTTTAATCAAAACAGAATTTATTTACAAGATTACCTAATGAAACACAAACAAAAGAGAACAAGATATCTAATAACTTAGTCTATCCAAAAACCCAAAAAATCATCCCAAATTAATTATGCTGTTCCAAATACTTGTAACAATCAGCATAAACTCCCTGTTATGGACTAGGCCAGACCACTCGAAACATTTTTAAGCAGGCAGTCCAGACTGTAACTTTGCTATTTGTTTTGGTAAGTGTACAGTGAAAATTACCCAGACTAAGTAAGCTCGATTGATTACCAGGTTTTAAAACAGCCAAAAATTTATTCACAAAATATGGAATGAAACACAAAGAACAGAATAAAGAATACCGACAGAATTCAGTCTATCCAAACTGAACTTAATTATGCTGTTCCAAATATGCACAACAATCCTAATAAACAAACCCCTGAAACACAGTAAAAATGAAACAGAAGCTTACAGGTTAAAGTTAGAAGGGCAGAAGAGGAAAGAGTTCAGCAGCCTGTTTCCACACAGCTCCTGTTGAACTGATTCAAACAAGACTTCAGCCTTTAGGACAGTCCACTTCCCTTACATTATACATGTCACTCCTAAAACATAAAAGCTTTGATCTAAAGTCTCATCTGTTTACGTATACAGAGGTACGTTGATTATCCGAAATAGATGGGTGGGCACTATTTTGTTCGGATAATTGATTATTTGGTTAATCAATTCAATGCCTCTCCTCGGGGCTCAGAGTTTTCTGCTAAGTCTGCTCCCCGTTCAGGAGACAAAGCAGCAGCACACTGCCACCAACCCCGTCCAACACCACCCCCACCCGCCCTCAACTCCCTCCAACACCGCTCAATGCTCGCACATCACCGCCTCCCACCCGCCCCAGCCCCATCCAACACTGCCCTCCGCCCACCCACAACACTGACTTCAGCCTGCCCCCAACCCCAGCCAGCACCGTCCCCTGCCCCCACCCACAGTCCAACCCCTGTTTGCGCCCTCGCCCCTAGCCATCAACACCGCCCCCCCAATGTCCCCTCGCCCCACGTGCGCCCCTGCCCCTGTCAGCTCCCTCTCCCCCTCCGGGGCAGCCGGAGTGGACACCAACAGTAAGATTGCTGCTGTGTTTATGGGGTAAGTCTCCAAATAGCACGCGCGTACACACACACACACACACAGACACAACATTTTACTGCAACTTTTTGACAAGTTCCATCTCTGCCCTATAAAGGACAATTTTAGAGAGAATATCTTGGGAAGGGAGGTTTAGGGTTCACCCCTATGTGGAGCTCCAGGGAAAGTCTGAGGAGAGAGAGTGGGTAGGAGCTCAGTCATTTGGAGACAGTGCCTGGGCTTCCATCGATGTCCAGGGCTGTTCTCGGCAGCATTTCAAAGAGCCGAGATCATTTTAATCATTGTAAACAAAAGGCGTGATCAGGGTTGAAACAGCTCTTTGATGTAATGTTTCTATTGGGATCTCGAGATCTCGTTCGGATAATTTGATATTTGGATAATTGATATTCAGATAATCAAGGTTCTTCTGTAAACAAAAAGGCATCTCAGTATCCTTTTCATCTCTGTACTATGACCCATCTAGAAAAAAACCAAGGACACAGTATCCTTGAGAAAAGGGACAGCTTTAGAAAAAAAGAGACTTTGTGGAGTGCCTCAGAGATGGATTCTTAGAGCAGCTGATGCTGGAGCCGACCAGGGAGAAGGCAATTCTGGATCTGGTATTGTGTAACGAACCAGAATTGGTCAGAGACCTCGAAGTGAAGGAGACATTGGGAAGTAGTGACCATAATACAATAAGCTTCAATCTGCAATTTGAGAGGGAGAGGGTATAGTCGGAAGTGACAGTACTTCTGTTGAATCAAGGGAACTATGGAGCTATGAAGGAGGAGCTGGCCAAAGTTCAATGGTGCAATACCTTAGCAGGGATGACCGTGGAGGAACAATGGCAGATATTTCTGTGTATAATGCAGAAGTTGCAGGATCAGTTCATTCCTAAAAGGAAGAAAGATCCCAGGAGGAGGCATGGGCGGCCGTGAATGACGAAGGAAGTAAAGAAACATATAAAGTTAAAAGAGAAAAAGTATAACATAGCTAAGATAAGTGGGAAAACTGAGGACTGGAAAGCTTTTAAAGAGCAACAGAGGATTACTAAGAAGGAACTACGCAGAGGAAAAATGAGGTACGAAGGTAAACTAGCCAAGAATATTAAGGAGGATAGTAAAAGCTTTTTTAGGTATGTGCAAGGCAAAAAAATGGTTAGGACAAAAATTGGGCCCTTGAAGACAGAAACAGGGGAAAATATTGCTAGGAACAAAGAAATGGCAGAGGAATTAAATGGGTACATCAGATCTGTGTTCACTGGGGAAGACACAAGCAATCTCCCTGAGGTAACAATGGCTGAAGGACCTGAACTTAAGGGAATTTATATTTGCCAGGATTTGGTGTTGGAGAGACTGTTAGGTCTGAAGGTTGATAAGTCTCCGGGGCCTGATGGTCTGCATCCCAGGGTACTGAAGAGGTGGCTCGGGAAATCGTGGATGCGTTGGTGATTATTTTCCAGAGTTCAATAGATTCGGGGTCGGTTCCTGAGGATTGGAGGGTGGCTAATGTTATACCACTTTTCAAGAAAGGTGGGCGAGAGAAAGCAGGAATTTATAGACCAGTTAGTCTGACCTCAGTGGTGGGAAAGATGCTGGAGTCTATTATAAAGGATGAAATTACGACACATCTGGATAGTAGTATCAGGATAGGACAGAGTCAGCATGGATTTATGAAGGGGAAATCATGCTTGACTAATCTTCTTGAATTTTTTGAGGATGTAACTCTGAAGTTGGACGAGGGAAATCCAGTAGATGTAGTGTACCTGGACTTTCAGAAAGCCTTTGATAAAGTCCCACACAGGAGGTTAGTGAGGGCGCATGGTATTGGGGGCAAAGTACTAGATTGGATTGAAAATTGGTTGGCTAATAGGAAACAAAGGAAATAAACGGCTCCATTTCGGAATGGCAGGCAGTGACCAGTGGGGTACCGCAGGGATCCGTGCTGGGACCGCAGCTTTTTACAATATATGTTAATGATATAGAAGATGGTATCAGCAATAACATTAGCAAATTTGCTGATGATACAAAGCTGGGTGGCAGGATGAAATGTGATGAGGATGTTAGGAGATTACAGGGTGACCTGGACAAGTTAGGTGAGTGGGCAGATGCATGGCAGATGCAGTTTAATGTGGATAAATGTATGGTTATCCACTTTGGTGGCAAGAACAGGAAGGCAGACTACTACCTCAATGGAATCAATTTATGTAAAGGGGCAGTACAGAGAGATCTGGGTGTTCTTGTACACCAGTCAATGAAGGCAAGCATGCAGGTACAGCAGGTAGTGAGGAAGGCTAATAGCATGCTGGCCTTCATAACAAGAGGAATTGAGTATAGAAGCAAAGAGGTGCTTCTGCAGCTGTACAGGGCCCTGGTGAGACCACACCTGGAGTACTGTGTGCAGTTCTGGTCTCCAAATTTGAGAAAAGACATTCTGGCTATTGAGGGAGTGCAGCGTAGATTCACGAGGTCAATCCCTGGAATGGCGGGATTACCTTACACTGAAAGACTGAAGCGACTGGGCTTGTATACCCTTGAGTTTCGAAGACTGAGGGGGGATCTGATTGAGACGTATAAGATTATGAAAGGATTGGACACTCTGGCAGTAGGAAACATATTTCCACTGATGGGTGAGTGCCGAACCAGAGGACACAGCTTAAAAATACGGGGTAGACCATTTAGGACAGAGCTCAGGAGAAACTTCATCACCCAGAGAGTGGTGGCTGTGTGGAATGCTCTGCCCCAAAGGGCAGTGGAGGCCCACTCTCTCGATTCATTTAAGAAAGAGTTGGATAGAGCTCTCAAAGATAGTGGAATCCAGGGTTATGGAGATAAGGCAGGAACAGGATACTGATTAGGAATGATCAGCCATGATTATATTGAATGGCGGTGCAGGCTCGAAGGGCTGAATGGCCTACTCCTGCACCTATTGTCTATTGTCTAAATTTCAAGTGAAAAGGATATCCATTCAAAATCAGTTAGATCAATCTTTATTCATGCATATCATGTTCCATTGATGTTATTAAGCCTAATGTTGCCTATGAAAGGCATTCTTATAGGTTTTATCAGTTGACATTCAGACTACACTACATCAAGCCATGTGAAATATTGATAATGTGAAGTGTGTACATGTGTGGCATCTGTAAATGGTTTAAAGTGTGGTGTGCTGTAGTTGAGGATCCTTTTTCATTGAATTTTATTAGTAGCATTCACAGAATGACAGAAGAAGGCCATTCAACCCATTATACCTGTGCCAGCACTATGGAACAGCAACACATTTAAATCACCTGTGCTCTTCTAGTGTTCAGTGTAATGTTTTAAAAATCTGCTTCCGCTTTTCAGGCAGTGGATTCTAAACCTCAGAATTTTTTTTGTGGTTGCCTTGGCTTATTTTGCCAATGAATTTAAACCTGTATCCTCTGGTTACCAGACATTCAGCCAGTTTTTATAGTGTGCCACTTGCTCCACCAAAATCATTTACAATGTGAACACTTCCATCAGCTCTCCTTTTTTGTCATATTTGCTTTAAGCAGAACAAATCTGGTTCATAGAGATGCACAGCAAGGAAACAGACCCTTCGGTCCAACTTGTCCATACTGACCAGATATTCCAACCCAAACTAGACCTACCTGCCAGCACTTGGCTCATATCCCTCTAAACCCTTCCTATTCATATACCCATCCAGACGCCTTTTAAATGATGTAATTATACCAGCCTCAACCACTTCCTCTGGCAGCTTGTTCCATATACACACCACCCTCTGAGTGTAAACATTGCCCACTAGATCCCTTTTATATCTTTCCCCTTTCATCCTAAACCTATGCCCTTGAGTTCTGGACTCCCTGACCTCAGGGAAAGGACTTTGTCTATTTATCCTATTCATGCCCTCATAATTTTGTAAACTTCTATAAGGTCACCCCTCAGCCTCTGACGCTCCAGGGAAAGCAGCCCCACCCTCTCACCTAAACCTATGCCCTCTAGTTCTGGACTTCCCCACCCAAGGAAAAAGACCTTGTCTATTTATGCTATCCATGCCACTCATGATTTTATAAACCTTGATAAGGTAACCCCTCAGCCTCCGACACTCCAGGGAAAATAGCCCCAGCCTATTCAGCCTCTCCCTATAGCTCAAATCCTGCCAACATCCTTCTGAACCCTTTCAAGTTTCACAACATTTTTCCGATAGGAAGGAGGCCGGAATTGCACGCAATATTCCAACAGTGGCCTAACCAATGTCCTGTACAGCCGCAACATGACCTGCCAACTCCTTTATTCAATATTATGACCTTCTTCACTATCCTATCTACCTGCGACTCTACTTTCAAGGAAGTATGAATCTGCACTCTCAGGTCTCTTTGATCAGCAATGCTCCCAGGACCTTACCATTAAGTGTAAAAGTCCTGCTCTGATTTGCTTTTCCAAAATGCAGCACCTCACATTTATATAAATTAAACTCCATCTGCCACTTCTCAGCCCATTGGCCCATCTGATTAAGATCCCATTTTACTCTGAGGTAACCTTCTTCGCTGTCCTCTACATCCCCAATTTTGGTGTCATCTGCAAACCTACTAACCTTATCTCCTTTGTTCACATCCAAATCATTTATATAAATGATGAAAAGCAGTGGACCCAGCACCGATCCTGTGGCACAACACTGGTCACAGGCCTCCAGTCTGAACAGCAACCCTTCACTGCCACCCTCTGTCTTCTACCTTCAAGTCAGTACGGTATCCAAATGGCTAGTTCTCCCTGTATTCCATGTGCTCTAATCTTGCTAAACAGTTGACCATGAAGTTGAATGCCTTACTGAAGTCCATATAGACCATGACCACTGCTCTGTCCTCATGAATCCTCTTCATTACTTCTTCAAAAAAATTCAATCAAGTTTGTGAGACATGATTTCCCACACACAAATCCATGCAGACTACCCCGAATCAGTCCTTTCTTTTCCAAACACATGTTAATACTGTCCCTCAGGATTGCCTCCAACAACTTGTACAAGCTAGATGTCAGGCCTACCGGTTTATAGTTTCCTGGCTTTTCCTTATCACCTTTCTTAAATAGTGGCACCACATCAGCCAACCTCTCGTGTTCCAGCACCTCACCTGCAAATATCAATGCTACAAATATCTCAGCAAAGGTCACAGCAATCATTTCCCTCACTTCCCACAGAGTTCAAGGGTACACATGATCAGGTCCTGGAGATTTACCCACTCTTTTTTGTGTTTCAAGGCATCCACCTCTGTAATATGGACATTTTTCAAGAGATCACCATCTATTTCCCCACATTCTATATCTTCCATGTCCTTTTCCACAGTAAACACTGATGCAAAATACTCGTTTAGTATCTCCCCCATCTCCTGCAACTCTACACATAGGCTGCTGTGCTGATCTTTAAGGGGCTCTATTCTCTCCCTAGTTTCCCTTTTGTCCTTAATGTACTAATAAAAACCGTTTGGATTTTTTTTTACCCTATTTGCCAAAGCTATCTCATATCCCAATTTTGCCCTTCTGATTTTCCTCTGAAGTATACTCCTACTGCCTTTAAACCCTTCTGGGGGTTCATTCAATCTCTCCCTGACACTTGCTTCCTTTTTTCTTAACCAAAACCTCAATTTCTCTAGTCATCCAGCTTTTCCTACACCTACAAGTCTTTCCTTTCACACTAACAGGAATATACTGTCTCTGGACTCTCGTTATCTCATTTTTGAAAGATTCCCATTTTCCAGCCGTTCCCCTACCTACGAACATCTGCCCCAATCAGTTTTTGAAAGTTCTTGTCTAATACTGTCAAAATTGGCCTTTCTCCAATTTAGAACTTTAACTGTTAGATCTGGTCTATCCTTTTCCATCATTATTTTAAAACTAATAGAATTATGGTCATTGGCCCCAAAGTACTCCCTCACTGACACTTCAGTCACCTGCCCTGCCTTATTTCCCAGGAGTAGGTCATGTTTTGCACTTTCTCCTGTAGATACATGCAGATACTGAATCAGAAAATTTTCTTGTACACACTTAACAAATTCCTCTCCATCTAAACCCTTAACACTATGGCAGTCCTTGTCTATATTTGGAAAGTTAAAATCCCCTACCATAACCACCCTATTATTCTTGCCGATAATTGAAATCTTCTTACAAATTTGTTTCTCAGTTTCCCACTGATTATTAGGGGGTCTATAATACAATCCCAATAAGGTGATTATCCTTTCTTATTTTTCAGTTCTACCCAAATAACTTCACTGGATCTATTTCTATGAATATCCTCCCTCAGTACAGCAGTAATGCTATCCCCTATCAAAAACAATACTCCCCTGCTCTCTTGCTCCCTTTTCTACCCTTCCTGTAGCATTTGTAGACTGGAACATTAAGCTGCCAGTCCTGTCCATCCCTGAGCCACGTTTCTGTAATTGCTATGATATCCCATGGTCCTAACCATGCCCTGAGTTCATCTGTCTTCCCTGTTTGACCGCTTGCATTGAAGTTAATGCAGTTTAATTTATCAGTCTGACCTTGTTCTCTAAGGTAAAAACAATGACTGCAGATGCTGGAAACCAGATTCTGGATTAGTGGTGCTGGAAGAGCACAGCAGTTCAGGCAGCATCCAAGGAGCTTTGAAATCAACGTTTCGGGCAAAAGCCCTTCATCAGGAATAAAGGCAGTGAGCCTGAAGCGTGGAGAGATAACCTAGAGGAGGGTGGGGGTGGGGAGAAAGTAACAGAGAGTACAATGGGTGAGTGGGGGAGGGGATGGAGGTAATAAGTCAGGGAGGAGAGGGTGGAGCGGTTAGGTGGAAAAGGAGATAGGCAGGTAGGACAGGTCCGGACAAGTCATGGGGACAGTGCTGAGCTGGAAGTTTAGAACTAGAGTGAGGTGGGGGAAGGGGAAATGAGGAAACTGTTGAAGTCCACATTGATGCCCTGGGGTTGAAGTATTCCGAGGCGAAAGATGAGGCGTTCTTCCTCCAGGCGTCTGGTGGTGAGGGAGCGGCGGTGAAGGAGGCCCAGGACCTCCATGTCCTCGGCAGAGTGGGAGGGGGAGTTGAAATGTTGGGCCATGGGGCGGTGTGGTTGATTGGTGCGAGTGTCCCGGAGATGTTCCCTAAAGCGCTGTGCTAGGAGGCGCCCGTTATCCCCGATGTAGAGGAGATCACATCGGGAGCAACGGATACAATAAATGATATTAGTGGATGTGCAAGTAAAACTTTGATGGATGTGGAAGGCTCCTTTAGGGCCTTGGATAGAGGTGAGGGAAGAGGTGTGGGCGCAGGTTTTACAGTTCCTGCGGTGGCAGGGGAAAGTGCCAGGATGGGAGGGTGGGTTTTAGGGGGGCGTGGACCTGACCAGGTAGTCACGGAGGGAACGGTCTTTGCGGAAGGCAGAAAGGGGTGGGGAGGGAAATATATCCCTGGTGGTGGGGTCTGTTTGGAGGTGGCGGAAATGATTTGGTTTATGCGATTTGGTAGGGTGGAAGGTGAGCACCAGGGGCGTTCTGTCCTTGTTACGATTGGAGGGGTGGGGTCTGAGGGCAGAGGTGCAGGATGTAGACGAGATGCGTTGGAGGGCATCTTTAACCACGTGGGAAGGGAAATTGGTCTCTAAAGAAGGAGGCCATCTGTTTTTTTCTGTGGTGGAACTGGTCCTCCTGGGAGCAGATCCGGCGGAGGCGGAGGAATTGGGAATACGGGATGGCATTTTTGCAAGAGGACCTTGTTCTCTGCTTTGTTCCTGCCTGCCCTGACTGTTTGACTCACTCCTTTTCCCAACTGTACCAGTCTCAGATTGATCTCATTCCTCACTACGTTTTTGGGTCCCCCCCCCCCCCCCCCCCCCCACCTTATTATTTTAAATCCTTCCAAGCAGCTCTAGCAGATCTCCCTGCCAGTATATTAGTCTGCTTCCAATTCAGGCGCAATCCATCCATCTTGGACAGGTCACTTCTACCCAGAAGAGATTCCAATGATCCAAAAATGTGAAGCCTTTTCCCCTGCACCAGCTCCTTACCCACACATTCTGCTGTATCCTCCTATTCCTACCCTTACTAGCTCATAGCACCAGGAGTTATCCAGATATTACTACCCTCAAGGACCTCCTGTTTAAATTCCTGCCTAACCTCCTATATTCTCCCTTCAGAATCTCACCATTTTCACTTCCTATGTCATCAGTTCCAATGTGTACAATGACCTCTTGCTGGTACCTCTCCCTTTTGAGAACATTCTGCACCCTCTCTGATTATCCTTGATTCTGGCATCAGGGAAGCAACACACCATTCTTACTTTTTGCTGCTGGCCGCAGAAACATTTGTCTGTGCCTCTGACTAGAGAGTCCCCTATCACAATCGATTGCTTGGTGCCCCTCATTCCATTAGAGCCAGTTCTGATACCAGAAACTTGACTCTTTGTGCTACATTCCCCCTATATTTTCCAAAGTTGGATACTTGTTTGAAATGGGGTCCTGCAGTCTTTCCATATAGCTTACAATCTCAGCCCTGGTAAGTCTCTGTTGTATCCTCCAATTGGAGAAAGGATGTTTGAGGACTCATGTATTGAGGTATTAAGGAAGGGTTAGCATCCTTCCTTTGATGCCTAAATCTGAACACTGTGCTGCAGCTGAGGCATAATCAATGTTTTATAAAGCTTTAGTGTAACTTCTTTTCTTAGTGATGCACTAGTTCTGGAGCACAAGCCTTCAATATTACAGCCAGATTGTTGTCAAAATTCAAGTTCTTTGCGATACCTGCATGCATAGCAGTTTCTTGGTATTATGTGGAATGAATTGAAATGACTAAAGGTTGGCTTCTGTTATTTCAGTATCTCCATAGTAAGATAAAGTCACCATAGTTCCAGATGACCATAGGGCTGCTCTTTCATTCAAGAGATATGACTAGTGGTGACTTAACTTGAGGGTCACCATGCCTCAGATGAGGAGCAAGTTTAGGCAGGTGGGACCTCCATGTTTAGCTATTTAGCTCAATGCATCAAGCGCTCAACACTTCTAGCTGAAGACTGTTGCAAATGTTCACCTTCATTTTTTGCAGTTGACTGTTGAGCTCTAATATCCTTGAAGGCAAGAATATTTTTGGTGCTTCTTCTCCCGTTTGGTCTTTTAATTGTCAATGCTACTCACACCTGGGATGTAGCAAGAATGGAGAACTCTGATTTCATCCATTGGTCATGGAATCACTTCGCTTTGTCTGCAGCATGCTTATTCTGCTGTTTGACAATAAGATGTAGAAACAGAAGTTGGCAATTCTGCCCATTGAGTCTGCTGCACTTTAGAATGACATCATGGACAGTCTGGTAATCCTCAACTCCATTTGCCTGCCTTTCTCTCATAAACCTTGATTCCCTAGATTCCAAAAATCTATCTAAACCTTGAGTATACTTAATAAACAAGCCTCAGGAATTCTGCAGTAAAGAATTCCACATATCCATTACCCTCTGAGAGAAGAAATTCCTCCTTATCTCAGTCTTAAATGCACAACCCTTACTTTGAGATTATGTCCTCTTGTTCCTGGATTCATCTGCAAAGAAAACCAGTAAGTCCATAGAAGATGGTAAAAGGGCAAGTGGTGTGTGTGTGTGTGTGTGTGTGTGTGTGTGGGGGGGGGGGGTGGCATTGTAAATCTAAGACAGTATTATGGTGGCAGAAGGATGTTTGAGGACTCATGTATTGAGATAGTATGGGCTGAGGTTAAAAACAGGAAAGGAGAGGTCACCCTGTTGGGAGTTTTTTACAAGCCTCCGAATGGTTCCAGAGATGTAGAGGAAAGGATAGCAACAATGATTTTTGATAGGAGCAAGAGTGACAGGGTAGTTGTTATGGGGGCCTTTAATTTTCAAACTATTGACTGCGAATACTATAGTTCAAGTAATTTAGATGAGTCTTTTTTTGTCCAATGTGTGCAGGATGGTTTCCTGATCCATCCAGGAAAGGAGTGAGGCCAACAAGAGGTGAGGCCACATTGGATTTGGTACTGGGTAATGAACCCAGCCAAGTGTTAGATTTGGAGGTAGGTAAGCACTTTGTGATAGTGACCACAATTTGGTTATATTTACCTTAGCAATTGAAAGCGATAGGTATATACCGCAGGGCAAGAGTTATCGCTAGCAGAACGACAATTATGATGCGATTAGGCAAGATGTAGGATGCATAGGATGGGGTAACAAACTGTAGGGGATGGGCATAATTAGAATGTGGAGCTTATTCAAGGAACAGCTATTGCGTGTCCTTGGTAAATATGTACCTGTCAGGCAGGGAGGAAGTTTTGAGTAAGGGAGCCATGGTTGACTGAAGAAGAAGGCTTATGTTAGGATGAGATATAAAAGCTCAGTTAGGGTGCTTGAGAATTACAAATTAGCCAGGAAAAACCTAAAGAGAAAGCTAAGAAGAGCCAGGAGGGGACATGAAAATTCATTGGCAAATAGGATCAAAGAAAACCCTAAGATTTTCTATAGGTATATTAGGAACAAAAGAATGACGAATAAGATTAAAGCAAATCCAAGATAGTAGTGGGAAGAGGCATGTGGGGGTCAGAGGAGATAGGGGAAGTGATAACTCAATATTTTTTGTCAGTATTCACACTAAAAAAAGACAATGTTGTCGAGGAGAATACTGAAATACAGGCTACTAGCCTAGATGGGATTGAGGTTCACAAGGAGGAGGTGTTAGCAATTCTGGAAAGTGTGAAAATAGATAAGTCTCCTGGGCCAGATGGGATTTATCCTAAGATTGTCTGGGAAGCCAGGAAGGAGATTGCTGAGCCTTTGGCTTTGATCTTTGTGTCGTCATTCTGTACAGGAATAGTGCCAGAAGACTGGAGGATGGCAAATGTTCCCTTGTTCAAGAAGGGGAGTAGAGACAACCCTGGTAATTATAGACCAGTGAGCCTTATTTTGGTTGTGGGTAAAATGTTAGAAAAGGTTATAAGAGATAGAATTTATAATCATCTAGAAAGGAATAAGTTGATTTGGGATAGCCAACATGGTTTTATGAATGGTAGGTTGTACCTCACAAACCTTATTGAGTTCTTTGAGAAGTTGACCAAACAGGTGGATGAGGGTAAAGCGGTTGATGTGGTGTATATGGATTTCAGAAAGGAGTTTGATAAGGTACCTCATGGTAGGCTATTGCACAACATATGGAGGCATGGGATTGAGGGTGATTTAGCAGTTTGGATAAGGCATTGGCTAGCTGAAAGAAGACAGAGGGTGGGGGTTGATGGGAAATGTTCATCCTGGAGTTCAGTTACGAATCATGTACCGCAAGGGTCTGTTTTGGGTCCACTGCTGTTTGTCATTCTTATAAATGACTTGGATGAGGGCTTAGAATGATGGGTTAGTAAATTTGCGGATGACACTAAGGTCAGTAGAGTTGTGGATAGTGCTGAAGGATGTTGTTGGTTACAGAGGGACATAGATAAGCTGCAGAGCTGGGCTGAGAGGTGGCAAATGGAGTTTAATGTGGAAATGTGTGAGGTGATTCACTTCAGAAGGAGCAATAGAAATAAAGAGTACTGGACAAAGGTAAGATTCCTGATGCTTGAATTTTAGTTTGTGGGCGGCACGGTGGCACAGTGGTTAGCACTGCTGCCTCACAGCGCCAGAGACCCGGGTTCAATTCCCGACTCAGGCTACTGACTGTGTGGAGTTTGCACATTCTCCCCGTGTCTGCGTGGGTTTCCTCCGGGTGCTCCGGTTTCCTCCCACAGTCCAAAGATGTGCGGGTCAGGTGAATTGGCCATGCTAAATTGCCCGTAGTGTTAGGTTAAAGGGGTAAATGTAGGGGTATGGGTGGGTTGCGCTTCGGCGGGTCAGTATGGACTTGTTGGGCCGAAGGGCCTGTTTCCACACTGTAAGTAATCTAATCTAATCTAATCTAATCTAATGAGCAGAGAGATCTCAGTGTCCATGTACATAGATCCCTGAAAGTTGCCAGCCAGGTTGATAGGGTTGTATTAGCTTTTATTAGTAGAGGGATTGAGTTTCGTAGCCATGAGATCATATTGCAGCTATACAAAACTCTGGTGCAGCCGCGGTTGGGGTATTGCATATAGTTCTGGTCACCTCGTGAGAGGAAGGATGTGGAAGCTTTGAAAAGGGATCAGTGGAAATTTATGAGGATGTTGCCTGGTATGGAGGGAAAGTCTTACGAGGTAAGGCTAAGGGACTCAACGCTGTTTTCATTAGAGAGAAGAAGGTTGAGAGGTGAATCAATTGAGACATTTAAGATAATCAGAGGGTTAGACAGGGTGGGCAGTGAGAGCCTTTTTCCTTGGATGATGGTGGCCAGCATGAGAGGACATAGCTTTAAATTGAGGGGTGATAGATATAGAACAGATGTCAGATGTAGTTCTTTACTCAGAGTAGTAGGGGCATGGAATGGCCTGCCTGCATCAGTAGTAGACTCGCCAACTTTAATGGCATTTAAATGGTCATTGGATAGACATATGGATGAAAATGCAGCGAAATTGACGTTTCGGGCAAAAGCCCTTCATCAGGAATTCCTGATGATTCCTGATGAAGGGCTTTTGCCTGAAACATCGATTTCGCTGCTCCTTGGATGCTGCCTGAACTGCTGTGCTCTTCCAGCACCTCTAATCCAGAATCTGGTTTCCAGCATCTCCAGTCATTGTTTTTACCATATGGATGAAAATGGAATAGTGTAGGGCTTCAGATTGGTTTCTCAGGTGGGTGCAACATTGAGGGCTGAAGGGCCTGAACTGCACTGTAATGTTCTATGTTCTAACCCATCCTCTCTACTCTGTGAAGACCCCTAAGAATCTTCTATGTTTTAATAAGATCTCTCCTTGTTTAAATCTCCAGTGAGCACAAGCTTATCCTACTCAGGGAGAAAGTGAGGTCTGCAGATGCTGGAGATCAAAGTTGAAACTTTATTGCTGGAACAGCACAGCAGGTCAGGCAGCATCCAGGGAACAGGAGATTCGACGCCTCGATTCCTGAAGAAGGGCCTGTGCCCGAAACGTCGAATCTCCTGTTCCCTGGATGCTGCCTGACCTGCTGTGCTGTTCCAGCAATAAAGTTTCAACTTATCCTACTCAGCCTCGTAAGGAAATCTGTCCATACTGGAATAAACCTAGTGAACCTTATCTGTATTGCCTCAAATGTCAGTATATATTTTCCTTAAATTAGGGAACCAAAATGGTTCGCAGTATGTGCTCTAACTAGTGCCTTATATAGTTTTAGCAAGACTTTCCTATTTTAGTAATTAATTCCCTTTGAAATAAATGTATTACATTTGCCTTCCTTACCACCTGCTGAATTCATGTGCTGGCTTTTTGTGAATTATGAACAAGTACCCCCAAACCACTCTGTGCTGAAAATTTCTCCATTGGTGTTTCTCCATTTTCAGCTCCTCTATTTTTCATGCCAAGTTTTCATTTTCTGATCTTATTTTCCATATACCACATTTTTGTCCACTCATTTAATGTCTATACAACTCTAGAGATTCTTTTCCATCATCCTCACCACTTCCCACCTATTTTTCATCAGCTGTAATCTTAGTGATAGCACATTCACTTCCCTCACCCAAGTAATTCATGTACAGTATTTTAAATAACTGTGGCCCCAGCACTAATCCCTGTGGCACTCCATTAGTTACAGGTTACCATCCTGAAAATAGTCCCCATATCCCTCTTTTCTGTCTTCTATTATTTAGCCAATCTCCTTTTCATGAAAAGGGTATAACCAACTCCATGGGCTCTTATTAAGTAGCTTTTGTGAGGTACATTATATGTTTTGGTAATCCAAGTCTATTCCGTCCACCATGATCTCTTTATCCTGTTTGTTAGCTCTGCAAAAAAAATCTCATGAATTGCAGATGTGATTTTCCCTTTGAAGCCATGTTCATTTGGCTATGTGTTTTCTCGATGTGTTTTTAAATATTCAGATATAATTACATCTGTAACATAGACTCTTAACATTTTCCTAATAACAGGCATTAAGAAAACAGGCCCATTGTACTTTTTGTGTCCTCTTTTTGAATAGCGGTGTCATATTCATAGTTTTCCAATCCTCTCAGACTTTTCCAGAATCTAAGGGTTCTTAGAAGATTCCTATCACTATATCCACTATCTCTGTAGCTACTTCCTCCCTTATCATAGGATGCAACTTATCAAGTCTAGGGATTCACTGGCCTTTAATTCCATTTCCCCAAGACCATAACTGTCTCTCAAGTAAAAAGTCATTATTTCCTCGCCAAGTTTTACCCCTTGATTCGGTATTTTGGAAGGCTACTAAAATGATGTTTAATACGGGTGTAATTCTGTGTTGCAGCTTGACCAGTTGGCACTTCTTTTTTGATACACCTTTATTCTGGTGTGCTATTCTGTACTCCATTGAAACCTACATTGAAATCCACTGGCTGGATTATAAAGTGAGGGATATGCTATGTCATGACATTACAGATATTGGTGGAATACAGTTATGCTGCTGCTGATGGCAAGAATTGTTTTAGATTTAGATTACTTACAGTGTGGAAACAGGCTCTTCGGCCCTACAAGTCCACACCGCCCCGCCGAAGCGCAACCCACCCATACCCCTACATTTACCCCTTACCTAACACTACGGGCAATTTAGCATGTCCAATTCACCTGACCTGCACATCTTTGGACTGTGGGAGGAAACCGGAGCACCCGGAGGAAACCCACGCAGACACGGGGAGAACGTGCAAACTCCACACAGTCAGTCGCTTGAGGCGGGAACCTTGTGAATACTCAGTTTTAAGCTGTTAGAGCTGTTCTGAATTTATCACATTTTGCACAATGGTAGTATTATTCACAATAGAGGCTTTCTCAGTGTGTCCTCAAAAGTAGCATGGGTCATCATTCCAGCAATACAATCATGGTTTCTCTTTATGTTGGGCGTCACAACAAATGTGAGTTCGGTTTGACACCCATATCCTTCAGGGCAACATATAACTTGTCAATGTCCACAAGCTCTGAAAAAAATAAAGACAAAATGAAAAGTAGTAGTAGTGGTGCTAGATATTGATAATGAACATTGAAGTACCTTTAACAGACCACATCTGTGCCTCAGTGTTGCTTTCAAATGATACTTAACATGAATGAATACTGATTCATTAGATCAGAAAAGACAGTAGGTGGCATCCTTGCCCATGTTTGACCTGATGTCATGAGACTTCAGGGGGTCCAAAATCACTTTTGGAGAGTCCCTCTTAACTGTGTATGACAGTGCTCAGGTAGGTTACTCTACTTATAGAAACCCATGGAGGCAGTCCCTGGTTTGTTGAAATAGAGTAGAAGAGGGAGAGAAATCATAGTCCAGGAAATAAATCTTGGGATAGGGACTCCAAATATATCCTTTTTGGGCAAGGAAGTTCATCTACAAAAGAAATGTTTAAAAATAAGTTACATGGGCCTCCTTTAGCCAAAGGTTTTCACTTTTTGGTTCAAGACTGCATAGTCTACAGTTGGTCTGCTGTTCAAAAGGCACATATCACCCAAGACATCTCTGAAACAACCACTTAAATTAGTACCCCACCCCTCTGGGTGGGCAGACTCTGATAAGATAGGTGTGAGAGAAGAATGTGTTTGGAATGTGATGCGATCTTCCTTCTAACTAACCCTCAATCCCACCATTTTCGAGCTTCTGTTTGCACCATTCCTGTTAAGCAGAGATTTATAATTGGTTAACAATATTAGACAATATCTAATCACATAGTTGAGGGCAATGGTAGAGAACTAAAGCTGAATATTGTCATTATGTCATGAAAATTGACTCAATACCAACTCTTAACATTGCCAAGGGGTAATATAAAGGAACAAAATGAAGAAGCCAACAGTATAATCATCAGGTACTCTGAGTGCTGCTGACCAAGGGAAGTTGGGAAACAAATATTGAAGATTTAATAATATAACTGGGAATAAAACCAAGAAATCTTGTAGACTAAAACTATCGCAGAGGGGCCAAAGAGGAAACTATAATGTTCAACTGTAATGGATGTCCCAATGATTAAATAGGAAAATAGCTGCAGTTTCAATTCAGTTAGACTGCAAATCTCCATCTCCATTGTGAAATTTTCAAGCTGTTTTAAGGATATTAGAAAGTATGAAACATTGGAACAAAAGGAAGATTTTCCTCAGTAACCCCAAATTGAAACGGCATGGATTCTTTTGTGAATTTAAAGGATATTTTCAGCTAATATTTGGCAATTATCTTGGCAAACTTGCAGGACTTAGAGAAATCAGTGAGTAGATTGAAATTCCTGCCACTTTTCTCTTAAACTATCTGTATTTAATTACCATGGAGGGAGCACTTAGGATAGTAAGGACACAGAATGTACTCTAGATGGGGGATTTTGATGTCTACCACCATGAGTGACTTGGCAGAAGCACTACTGATCAAGCTGGTTGAGTTCAAAAGGACATTGAAACTTTACAGGATCTGTGGTAGGTAGTGATAGAACCAACAAGAGGGAATAGCATACTTGATGTCATCCTCACCAATCTACCTGATGCCGATGCATCTGTCCATGACAGTATTGATAGGAGTGACCACCGCACAGTCCTTGTGAATACTAAGTCCTGACTTCACATTCATAATACCTCACATCATTTTGTGTAGCATTATCTCTATGCTATATGGGACTGACTTTGAACAGACTGAGCGACTCAAGACTGAAAATTTATGAGGCGCTGTGGGCTATTAACAGCTGCAGAATCATAATCCAGCACAATCTGTAACCTTGTGGTCTAGCATATCCACCACTCTACTACTACTACCACCATTAAGCCAGGGGATCAACCATGATTCAATGAAGAATGCAGCAAGGCATGCCAGGAGCAGGCCTAGACACACCTAAAAATAAGGTGACAACCTGATGAAGTTGCAGAACAGGACTATTTGCATTCCTAACAGCATTAGCAGCAAATGATAAACAAAACTAAGTAATCCCACAACCAACAAATTTGATGTAAGTTCTGCAGTCCTGCCACCTCCAGTTGTGAATGGTGGTAAATAATTCAAGGTGGAGGAGGACACTCCACAAATATTGCCATCCTCAATGATTGAGAAGCCCAGCACATCCGTGCAAAACATAAGGCTGAAACATTCGCAGCACTCTTTTTGGCCAGAAGTAACAAATGGATTATCCATGTTGGCCTCCATGAGAATACCCAGCATCACAGATGCAAGTTTTCAGCTAATTCAATTCACTCCATGTGATATCAAGAAATGGTAGGAGGCATTAGATGCTGCAACAGCTGTGGGCCTGAACAACATTTCAGCAATAGTACTGAAGACTTGTTCTCCAGAACTTGCTGCAATTGTAGCCAAGCTGTTTCAGTAAAGCCACAACACTGATTTCCTCCAACAATCTGGAAAAATGCCCAGGTATATCCTGTATACAAAACGCATTAGAAATCCAACTCAGCCAACTATTGCCCCTTTAGTCTACTTTTGATCATCAGCAAATTGATGGAAGATGTCATCAATAGTGTTATCAAGCAGCATCTGTTCAGTAACGCTCAGTTTGGATTCCACCAGGGTCACTCAGTCCCTGACCTCATTATAAACTTGGTTCAAACATGGACAAAAGAGCTGAGTTCCAGAGGTGAGGTGAGAGTGACAGCCCTTGACATCAAGGCTGCATT